>NW_027421938.1:300000-570986 GCF_037893015.1 Macrotis lagotis | reverse complement strand
AGCATGGCAAGGCAAGTGTAAAAACAGGCACGGCACGGCAAGGGGAAACAAGGCTAAGGCACGACAACGCAAGGCTAGGCAATGCACGGAAGGCAAGCAAAGAGTAACGGAAGGCAAGGAATGCAAAGGAAAGCAGGGGAAGGCAAGGGTAACGAAAGGAACGGCACGGTAAGGGGAAACAAGGCTAAGGCACGACAACACAGGGCTAGGCAATGCAGGGCAAGGCAAGGAAAGGGTAACGCAAGGCAAGGCACGGTTTGGGGAGGCAAGGCTAATGCACGACAACGAAAGGCTAGGCAATGCACGGAAGGCAAGCAAAGAGTTACGGAAACCAAGGAAGGCAAGGGAAATCAAGGCAAGGGAAGGGTAACGGAAGGAACGGCACGGCAAGGGGAAACAAGGCTAAGGCACGGCAACGCACGGCTAGGCAATGCACGGCAAGGCAAGGAAAAGGTAACGCAAGGCAAGGCACCTTGAGGCAAGGCAAGTCTGATGCACGACAACGCACGGCTAGGCAATGCACGGCAAAGCAAGGAAAGGGTAACGCAAGGCAAGGCACGGTCTGGCGAGGCAAGGCTAAGGCACGACAACGCAAGGCTAGGCAATGCACTAAAGGCAAGCAAAGAGTAACGGAAGGCAAGGAAGGCAAGGGAAAGCAGGGGAAGGCAAGGGTAACGGAAGGAACGGCACGGTAAGGGGAAACAAGGCTAAGGCACGACAACGCAGGGCTAGGCAATGCACGGCAAGGCAAGGAAAGGGTAACGCAAGGCAAGGCACGGTCAGGCGAGGCAAGGGTAATGCACGACAACGAAAGGCTACGCAGTGCACGGCTAGGCAAGGAAAGAGTAACGGATGGAAAGGAAGGCAAGGCAAAGCAAGGCAAGGCAAGTGTAACAAAAGGCACGGCACGGCAAGGGGAAACAAGGCTAAGGCACGGCAACGCAAGGCTAAGCAATGCACGGCCAGGCAAGGAAAGAGTAACGCAAGGCAAGGCACGGTAAGGCAAGGCAAGGCTAATGCACGACAACGCACGGCTAGGCAATGCACGGCAAGGCAAGGCAAGGGTAACGCAAGGCAAGGAACGGTTTGAGGAGGCAAGGCTAATGCACGACAACGCAAGGCTAGGCAATGCACGGAAGGCAAGTAAAGAGTAACGGAAGGCAAGGAATGCAAGGCAAAGCAAGGCAACGCAAGCAAGGCTATGGCAAGGTGAAAAAAGGCTAAGGCACGACCACGCAAGGCTAGGCAATGCACGGAAGGCAAGCAAAGAGTAACGGAAAGCAAGGAAGGCAAGGCAAAGCAAGGCAACGCAAGCAAGGCTATGGCAAGGTGAAAAAAGGCTAAGGCACGACCACGCAAGGCTAGGCAATGCACGGAAGGCAAGCAAAGAGTAACGGAAGGCAAGGAAGGCAATGGAAACCAAGGCAAGGCAAGGGTAACGGAAGGAACGGCTCGGCAAGGGGAAACAAGGCTAAGGCAAGGCAACGCAGGGCTAGGCAATGCACGGCAAGGCAAGGAAAGGGTAACGCAAGGCAAGGCACTGTCAGGCGAGGCAAAGCTAATGCACGACATCGCAAGGCTAGGCAGTGCACGGCTAGGCAAGGAAAGAGTAATGGAAGGAAAGGAAGGCAAGGAAAAGCATGGCAAGGCAAGTGTAACAACAGGCACGGCACGGCAAGGGGAAACAAGGCTAAGGCACGACAACGCAAGGCTAGGCAATGCACGGAAGGCAAGCAAAGAGTAACGGAAGGCAAGGAATGCAAAGGAAAGCAGGGGAAGGCAAGGGTATCGAAAGGAACGGCACGGTAAGGGGAAACAAGGCTAAGGCACGACAACACAGGGCTAGGCAATGCAGGGCAAGGCAAGGAAAGGGTAACGCAAGGCAAGGCACGGTTTGGGGAGGCAAGGCTAATGCACGACAACGAAAGGCTGGGCAATGCACGGAAGGCAAGCAAAGATTTACGGAAACCAAGGAAGGGAAGGGAAAGCAAGGCAAGGGAAGGGTAACGGAAGGAACGGCACGGCAAGGGGAAACAAGGCTAAGGCACGGCAACGCACGGCTAGGCAATGCACGGCAAGGCAAGGAAAAGGTAACGCAAGGCAAGGCACCTTGAGGCAAGGCAAGTCTGATGCACGACAACGCACGGCTAGGCAATGCACGGCAAAGCAAGGAAAGGGTAACGCAAGGCAAGGCACGGTCTGGCGAGGCAAGGCTAAGGCACGACAACGCAAGGCTAGGCAATGCACTAAAGGCAAGCAAAGAGTAACGGAAGGCAAGGAAGGCAAGGGAAAGCAGGGGAAGGCAAGGGTAACGGAAGGAACGGCACGGTAAGGGGAAACAAGGCTAAGGCACGACAACGCAGGGCTAGGCAATGCACGGCAAGGCAAGGAAAGGGTAACGCAAGGCAAGGCACGGTCAGGCGAGGCAAGGGTAATGCACGACAACGAAAGGCTACGCAGTGCACGGCTAGGCAAGGAAAGAGTAACTGATGGAAAGGAAGGCAAGGCAAAGCAAGGCAAGGCAAGTGTAACAAAAGGCACGGCACGGCAAGGGGAAACAAGGCTAAGGCACGGCAACGCAAGGCTAAGCAATGCACGGCCAGGCAAGGAAAGAGTAACGCAAGGCAAGGCACGGTTAGGCAAGGCGAGGCTAATGCACGACAACGCACGGCTAGGCAATGCACGGCAAGGCAAGGAAAGGGTAACGCAAGGCAAGGAACTGTTTGAGGAGGCAAGGCTAATGCACGACAACGCAAGGCTAGGCAATGCACGGAAGGCAAGTAAAGAGTAACGGAAGGCAAGGAATGCAAGGCAAAGCAAGGCAACGCAAGCAAGGCTATGGCAAGGTGAAAAAAGGCTAAGGCACGACCACGCAAGGCTAGGCAATGCACGGAAGGCAAGCAAAGAGTAACGGAAAGCAAGGAAGGCAAGGCAAAGCAAGGCAACGCAAGCAAGGCTATGGCAAGGTGAAAAAAGGCTAAGGCAAGACCACGCAAGGCTAGGCAATGCACGGAAGGCAAGCAAAGAGTAACGGAAGGCAAGGAAGGCAATGGAAACCAAGGCAAGGCAAGGGTAACGGAAGGAACGGCTCGGCAAGGGGAAACAAGGCTAAGGCAAGGCAACGCAGGGCTAGGCAATGCACGGCAAGGCAAGGAAAGGGTAACGCAAGGCAAGGCACTGTCAGGCGAGGCAAAGCTAATGCACGACATCGCAAGGCTAGGCAGTGCACGGCTAGGCAAGGAAAGAGTAATGGAAGGAAAGGAAGGCAAGGAAAATCATGGCAAGGCAAGTGTAACAACAGGCACGGCACGGCAAGGGGAAACAAGGCTAAGGCACGACAACGCAAGGCTAGGCAATGCACGGAAGGCAAGCAAAGAGTAACGGAAGGCAAGGAATGCAAGGGAAAGCAGGGGAAGGCAAGGGTAACGAAAGGAACGGCACGGTAAGGGGAAACAAGGCTAAGGCACGACAACACAGGGCTAGGCAATGCAGGGCAAGGCAAGGTAAGGGTAACGCAAGGCAAGGCACGGTCAGGCGAGGCAAGGCTAAGGCACGACAACGCAAGGCTAGGCAATGCACGGAAGGCAAGCAAAGAGTAACGGAACGCAAGGAAGGCAAGGGAATGCAAGGCAAGGCAAGGTTAACGGAAGGAACGGCACGGCAAGGGGAAACAAGGCTAAGGCACGGTAACGCACGGCTAGGCAAGGCAGGGCAAGGCAAGGAAATGGTAACGCAAGGCAAGGCACGGTTTGGGGAGGAAAGGCTAATGCACGACAACGCAAGGATAGGCAGTGCACGGCTAGGCAAGGAAAGAGTAATGGAAGGAAAGGAAGGCAAGGAAAAGCATGGCAAGGCAAGTGTAACAACAGGCACGGCACGACAAGGGGAAACAAGGCTAAGGCACGGCAACGCACGGCTAGGCAATGCACGGAAGGCAAGCAAAGAGTAACGGAAGGCAAGGAATGCAAAGGAAAGCAGGGGAAGGCAAGGGTAACGAAAGGAACGGCACGGTAAGGGGAAACAAGGCTAAGGCACGACAACACAGTGCTAGGCAATGCAGGGCAAGGCAAGGAAAGGGTAACGCAAGGCAAGGCACGGTTTGGGGAGGCAAGGCTAATGCACGACAACGAAAGGCTAGGCAATGCACGGAAGGCAAGCAAAGAGTTACGGAAACCAAGGAAGGCAAGGGAAAGCAAGGCAAGGGAAGGGTAACGGAAGGAACGGCACGGCAAGGGGAAACAAGGCTAAGGCACGGCAACGCACGGCTAGGCAATGCACGGCAAGGCAAGGAAAAGGTAACGCAAGGCAAGGCACCTTGAGGCAAGGCAAGGCTGATGCACGACAACGCACCGCTAGGCAATGCACGGCAAAGCAAGGAAAGGGTAACGCAAGGCAAGGCACGGTCAGGCGAGGCAAGGCTAATGCACGACAACGCAAGGCTAGGCAATGCACGGAAGGCAAGTAAAGAGTAACGGAAGGTAAGGAATGCAAGGCAAAGCAAGGCAACGCAAGCAAGGCTATGGCAAGGTGAAAAAAGGCTAAGGCACGACCACGCAAGGCTAGGCAATGCACGGAAGGCAAGCAAAGAGTAACGGAAAGCAAGGAAGGCAAGGCAAAGCAAGGCAACGCAAGCAAGGCTATGGCAAGGTGAAAAAAGGCTAAGGCACGACCACGCAAGGCTAGGCAATGCACGGAAGGCAAGCAAAGAGTAACGGAAGGCAAGGAAGGCAATGGAAACCAAGGCAAGGCAAGGGTAACGGAAGAAACGGCTCGGCAAGGGGAAACAAGGCTAAGGCAAGGCAACGCAGGGCTAGGCAATGCACGGCAAGGCAAGGAAAGGGTAACGCAAGGCAAGGCACTGTCAGGCGAGGCAAAGCTAATGCACGACATCGCAAGGCTAGGCAGTGCACGGCTAGGCAAGGAAAGAGTAATGGAAGGAAAGGAAGGCAAGGAAAAGCATGGCAAGGCAAGTGTAACAACAGGCACGGCACGGCAAGGGGAAACAAGGCTAAGGCACGACAACGCAAGGCTAGGCAATGCACGGAAGGCAAGCAAAGAGTAACGGAAGGCAAGGAATGCAAAGGAAAGCAGGGGAAGGCAAGGGTAACGAAAGGAACGGCACGGTAAGGGGAAACAAGGCTAAGGCACGACAACACAGGGCTAGGCAATGCAGGGCAAGGCAAGGAAAGGGTAACGCAAGGCAAGGCACGGTTTGGGGAGGCAAGGCTAATGCACGACAACGAAAGGCTGGGCAATGCACGGAAGGCAAGCAAAGATTTACGGAAACCAAGGAAGGCAAGGGAAAGCAAGGCAAGGGAAGGGTAACGGAAGGAACGGCACGGCAAGGGGAAACAAGGCTAAGGCACGGCAACGCACGGCTAGGCAATGCAAGGCAAGGCAAGGAAAAGGTAACGCAAGGCAAGGCACCTTGAGGCAAGGCAAGGCTGATGCACGACAACGCACGGCTAGGCAATGCACGGCAAAGCAAGGAAAGGGTAACGCAAGGCAAGGCACGGTCAGGCGAGGCAAGGCTAAGGCACGACAACGCAAGGCTAGGCAATGCACTAAAGGCAAGCAAAGAGTAACCGAAGGCAAGGAAGGCAAGGGAAAGCAGGGGAAGGCAAGGGTAACGGAAGGAACGGCACGGTAAGGGGAAACAAGGCTAAGGCACGAAAACGCAGGGCTAGGCAATGCACGGCAAGGCAAGGAAAGGGTAACGCAAGGCAAGGCACGGTCAGGCGACGCAAGGCTAAGGCACGACAACGCAAGGCTAGGCAATGCACGAAAGGCAATCAAAGAGTAACGGAAGGCAAGGAAGGCAAGGCAAAGCAAGGCAAGGCAAGTGTAACAAAAGGCAAGGCACGGCAAGGGGAAACAAGGCTAAGGTACGGCAACGCAAGGCTAAGCAATGCACGGCCAGGCAAGGAAAGGGTAACGCAAGGCAAGGCACGGTAAGGCAAGGCGAGGCTAATGCACGACAACGCACGGCTTGGCAATGCACGGCAAGGCAAGGAAAGGGTAACGGAAGGCAAGGCACGGTCAGGCGAGGCAAGGCTAAGGCACGACAACGCAAGGCTAGGCAATGCACGGAAGGCAAGCAAAGAGTAACGGAAGGCAAGGAATGCAAGGCAAAGCAAGGCAACGCAAGCAAGTCTATGGCAAGGTGAAAAAAGGCTAAGGCACGACAACGCAAGGCTAGGCAATGCACGGAAGGCAAGCAAAGAGTAACGGAATGGAAGGAAGGCAAGGCAAAGCAAGCAAGGCTATGGCAAGGTGAAAGAAGGCTAAGGCACCACAACGCACGGCTAGGCAATGCACGGCCAGCCAAGGAAAAGGTAACGCAAGGCAAGGCACTGTGAGGCAAGGCAAGGCTAATGCACGACAGCGCAAGGCTAGGCAATGCACGGAAGGCAAGCAAAGAGTAACGGAAACCAAGGAAGGCAAGGGAAACCAAGGCAAGGCAAGGGTAACGGAAGTAACGGCACCGCAAGGGGAAACAAGGCTAAGGCACGACAACGCAGGGCTAGGCAATGCAGGGCAAGGCAAGGAAAGGGTAACGCCCGGCAAGGCACGGTCAGGCAAGGCAAGGCTAATGCACGACAAGGCAAGGCTAGGCACTGCACGGCAAGGCAAGGAAAGGGTAACGCAAGGCAAGGCACTGTCAGGCGAGGCAAGGCTAAGGCACGACAACGCAAGGCTAGGCAATGCACGGAAGGAAAGCAAAGAGTAACGGAAGGCAAGGAAAGCAAGGGAAAGCAAGGCAAGGCAAAGGTAACGGAAGGAACGGCACGGCAAGGGGAAACAAGGCTAAGGCAAGACAACACAGGGCCAGGCAATGCAGGGCAAGGCAAGGAAAGGGTAACGCAAGGCAAGACACGGTTTGGGGAGGCAAGGCTAATGCACGACAACCCAAGGCTAGACAATGCACGGAAGGCAAGCAAAGAGTAACGGAAGGCAAGGAATGCAAGGCAAAGCAAGGCAACGCAAGCAAGGCTATGGCAAGGTGAAAAAAGGCTAAGGCACGACCACGCAAGGCTAGGCAATGCACGGAAGGCAAGCAAAGAGTAACGGAAGGCAAGGAATGCAAGGCAAAGCAAGGCAACGCAAGCAAGCCTATGGCAAGGTGAAAAAAGGCTAAAGAACGACAACGCGAGGCTACGCAATGCACGGAAGGCAAGCAAAGAGTAACGGAAGGCAAGGAAAGCAAGGGAAAGCAAGGCAAGGGTAACGGAAGGAACGGAACGGCAAGGGCAAACAAGGCTAAGGCACGGCAACGCACGGCTAGGCAATGCACGGCAAGGCAAGGAAAAGGTAACGCAAGGCAAGGCACCTTGAGGCAAGGCAAGGCTGATGCACGACAACGCACCGCTAGGCAATGCACGGCAAAGCAAGGAAAGGGTAACGCAAGGCAAGGCACGGTCAGGCGAGGCAAGGCTAAGGCACGACAACGCAAGGCTAGGCAATGCACTAAAGGCAAGCAAAGAGTAACGGAAGGCAAGGAAGGCAAGGGAAAGCAGGGGAAGGCAAGGGTAACGGAAGGAACGGCACGGTAAGGGGAAACAAGGCTAAGGCACGAAAACGCAGGGCTAGGCAATGCACGGCAAGGCAAGGAAAGGGTAACGCAAGGCAAGGCACGGTCAGGCGAGGCAAGGGTAATGCACGACAACGAAAGGCTACGCAGTGCACGGCTAGGCAAGGAAAGAGTAACGGATGGAAAGGAAGGCAAGGCAAAGCAAGGCAAGGCAAGTGTAACAAAAGGCACGGCACGGCAAGGGGAAACAAGGCTAAGGCACGGCAACGCAAGGCTAAGCAATGCACGGCCAGGCAAGGAAAGAGTAACGCAAGGCAAGGCACGGTAAGGCAAGGCGAGGCTAATGCACGACAACGCACGGCTAGGCAATGCACGGCAAGGCAAGGAAAGGGTAACGCAAGGCAAGGAACGGTTTGGGGAGGCAAGGCTAATGCACGACAACGCAAGGCTAGGCAATGCACGGAAGGCAAGTAAAGAGTAACGGAAGGCAAGGAATGCAAGGCAAAGCAAGGCAACGCAAGCAAGGCTATGGCAAGGTGAAAAAAGGCTAAGGCACGACCACGCAAGGCTAGGCAATGCACGGAAGGCAAGCAAAGAGTAACGGAAAGCAAGGAAGGCAAGGCAAAGCAAGGCAACGCAAGCAAGGCTATGGCAAGGTGAAAAAAGGCTAAGGCACGACCACGCAAGGCTAGGCAATGCACGGAAGGCAAGCAAAGAGTAACGGAAGGCAAGGAAGGCAAGGGAAACCAAGGCAAGGCAAGGGTAACGGAAGGAACGGCTCGGCAAGGGGAAACAAGGCTAAGGCAAGGCAACGCAGGGCTAGGCAATGCACGGCAAGGCAAGGAAAGGGTAACGCAAGGCAAGGCACTGTCAGGCGAGGCAAAGCTAATGCACGACATCGCAAGGCTAGGCAGTGCACGGCTAGGCAAGGAAAGAGTAATGGAAGGAAAGGAAGGCAAGGAAAAGCATGGCAAGGCAAGTGTAACAACAGGCACGGCACGGCAAGGGGAAACAAGGCTAAGGCACGACAACGCAAGACTAGGCAATGCACGGAAGGCAAGCAAAGAGTAACGGAAGGCAAGGAATGCAAAGGAAAGCAGGGGAAGGCAAGGGTATCGAAAGGAACGGCACGGTAAGAGGAAACAAGGCTAAGGCACGACAACACAGGGCTAGGCAATGCAGGGCAAGGCAAGGAAAGGGTAACGCAAGGCAAGGCACGGTTTGGGGAGGCAAGGCTAATGCACGACAACGAAAGGCTGGGCAATGCATGGAAGGCAAGCAAAGATTTACGGAAACCAAGGAAGGCAAGGGAAAGCAAGGCAAGGGAAGGGTAACGGAAGGAACGGCACGGCAAGGGGAAACAAGGCTAAGGCACGGCAACGCACGGCTAGGCAATGCACGGCAAGGCAAGGAAAAGGTAACGCAAGGAAAGGCACCTTGAGGCAAGGCAAGGCTGATGCACGACAACGCACGGCTAGGCAATGCACGGCAAAGCAAGGAAAGGGTAACGCAAGGCAAGGCACGGTCAGGCGAGGCAAGGCTAAGGCACGACAACGCAAGGCTAGGCAATGCACTAAAGGCAAGCAAAGAGGAACGGAAGGCAAGGAAGGCAAGCGAAAGCAGGGGAAGGCAAGGGTAACGGAAGGAACGGCACGGTAAGGGGAAACAAGGCTAAGGCACGACAACGCAGGGCTAGGCAATGCACGGCAAGGCAAGGAAAGGGTAACGCAAGGCAAGGCACGGTCAGGCGAGGCAAGGGTAATGCACGACAACGAAAGGCTACGCAGTGCACGGCTAGGCAAGGAAAGAGTAACGGATGGAAAGGAAGGCAAGGCAAAGCAAGGCAAGGCAAGTGTAACAAAAGGCACGGCACGGCAAGGGGAAACAAGGCTAAGGCACGGCAACGCACGGCTAAGCAATGCACGGCCAGGCAAGGAAAGAGTAACGCAAGGCAAGGCACGGTAAGGCAAGGCGAGGCTAATGCACGACAACGCACGGCTAGGCAATGCATGGCAAGGCAAGGAAAGGGTAACGCAAGGCAAGGCACGGTTAGGCGAGGCAAGGCTAAGGCACGACAACGCAAGGCTAGGCAATGCACGGAAGGCAAGGAAAGAATAACGGAACGCAAGGAAGGCAAGGGAAAGCAAGGCAAGGCAAGGGTAACGGAAGGAACGGCACGGCAAGGGGAAACAAGGCTAAGGCACGACAACACAGGGCTAGGCAATGCAGGGCAAGGCAAGGAAAGGGTAACGCAAGGCAAGGCACGGTTTGGGGAGGCAAGGCTAATGCACGACAAAGCAAGGCTAGGCAATGCACGGAAGGCAAGCAAAGAGTAACGGAAGGCAAGGAATGCAAGGCAAAGCAAGGCAACGCAAGCAAGGCTGTGGCAAGTTGAAAAAAGGCTAAGACACGACAACGCAAGGCTAGGCAATGCACGGAAGGAAAGCAAAGAGTAACGGAAGGCAAGGAAGGCAAGGGAAAGCAAGGCAAGGGTAACGGAAGGAACGGCACGGCAAGGGCAAACAAGGCTAAGACACGACAACGACCGGCTAGGCAATGCACTGCAAGGCAAGGAAAGGGTAACGCAAGGCAAGGCACGGTCAGGCGAGGCAAGGCTAAGGCAAGACTACGCCAGGCTAGGCAATGCACGGAAGGCAAGCAAAGAGTAACGGAAGGCAAGGAATGCACGGGAAAGCAGGGGAAGGCAAGGGTAACGAAAGGAACGGCACGGTAAGGGCAAACAAGGCTAAGGCACGACAACACAGGGCTAGGCAATGCAGGGCAAGGCAAGGTAAGGGTAACGCAAGGCAAGGCACGGTCAGGAGAGGCAAGGCTAATGCACGACAACGCAAGTCTAGTCAATGCACGGAAGGCAAGCAAAGAGTAACGGAAGGCAAGGAAGGCAAGGGAAACCAAGGCAAGGCAAGGGTAACGGAAGGAACGGCTCGGCAAGGGGAAACAAGGCTAAGGCACGGCAACGCAGGGCTAGGCAATGCACGGCAAGGCAAGGAAAGGGTAACGCAAGGCAAGGCACTGTCAGGAGAGGCAAAGCTAATGCACGACATTGCAAGGCTAGGCAGTGCACGGCTAGGCAAGGAAAGAGTAACGGAAGGAAAGGAAGGCAAGGCAAAGCAAGGCAAGGCAAGTGTAACAAAAGGCAAGGCACGGCAAGGGGAAACAAGGCTAAGGAACGGCAACGCACGGCTAGGCAATGCACGGCCAGGCAAGGAAAGGGTAACGCAAGGCGAGGCACGGTAAGGCTAGACAAGGATAATGCACGACAACGCACGGCTAGGTAATGCTCGGCAAGGCAAGGAAAGGGTAACGCAAGGCAAGGCACGGTCAGGCGAGGCAAGGCTAAGGCACGACAACGCAAGGCTAGGCAATGCACGGAAGGCAAGCAAAGAGTAACGGAAGGCAAGGAAGGCAAGGGAAACCAAGGGAAGGCAAGAGTAACGGAAGGAACGGCTCGGCAAGGGGAAACAAGGCTAAGGCACGGCAACGCAGGGCTAGGCAATGCACGGCCAGGCAAGGTAACGGTAACGCAAGGCAAGGCACTGTCAGGCGAGGCAAAGCTAATGCACGACATCGCAAGGCTAGGCAGTGCACGGCTAGGCAAGGAAAGAGTAATGGAAGGAAAGGAAGGCAAGGAAAAGCATGGCAAGGCAAGTGTAACAACAGGCACGGCACGGCAAGGGGAAACAAGGCTAAGGCACGACAACGCAAGGCTAGGCAATGCACGGAAGGCAAGCAAAGAGTAACGGAAGGCAAGGAATGCAATGCAAAGCAAGGCAACGCAAGCAAGGCTATGGCAAGGTGAAAAAAGGCTAAGGCACGACCACGCAAGGCTAGGCAATGCACGGAAGGGAAGGAAAGAGTAACGACAGGCAAGGAAGTCAAGGCAAAGCAAGGCAACGCAAGCAAGGCTATGGCAAGGTGAAAAAAGGCTAAGACACGACAACGCAAGGCTAGGCAATGCATGGAAGGCAAGCAAAGAGTAACGGAAGGCAAGGAAGGCAAGGGAAAGCAAGGCAAGGGTAACGGAAGGAACGGCACGGCAAGGGCAAACAAGGCTAAGGCACGACAACGAACGGCTAGGCGATGCAGGGCAAGGCAAGGTAAGGGTAACGCAAGGCAAGGCACGGTCAGGCGAGGCAAGGCTAAGGCACGACAACGAAGGCTAGGCAATGCACGGAAGGCAAGCAAAGAACAACGGAACGCAAGGAAGGCAAGGGAAAGCAAGGAAAGGCAAGGGTAACGGAAGGAACGGCACGGCAAGGGGAAACAAGGCTAAGGCACGGCAACGCACGGCTAGGCAATGCACGGCAAGGCAAGGAAAGGGTAACGCAAGGCAAGGCACGGTCAGGCGACGCAAGGCTAAGGCACGACAACGCAAGGCTAGGCAATGCACGAAAGGCAAGCAAAGAGTAACGGAAGGCAAGGAAGGCAAGGCAAAGCAAGGCAAGGCAAGTGTAACAAAAGGCAAGGCACGGCAAGGGGAAACAAGGCTAAGGTACGGCAACGCAAGGCTAAGCAATGCACGGCCAGGCAAGGAAAGGGTAACGCAAGGCAAGGCACGGTAAGGCAAGGCGAGGCTAATGCACGACAACGCACGGCTTGGCAATGCACGGCAAGGCAAGGAAAGGGTAACGCAAGGCAAGGCACGGTTAGGCGAGGCAAGGCTAAGGCACGACAACGCTAGGCTAGGCAATGCACGGAAGGCAAGCAAAGAGTAACGGAAGGCAAGGAATGCAAGGCAAAGCAAGGCAACGCAAGCAAGTCTATGGCAAGGTGAAAAAAGGCTAAGGCACGACAACGCAAGGCTAGGCAATGCACGGAAGGCAAGCAAAGAGTAACGGAATGGAAGGAAGGCAAGGCAAAGCAAGCAAGGCTATGGCAAGGTGACAGAAGGCTAAGGCACCACAACGCACGGCTAGGCAATGCACGGCCAGCCAAGGAAAAGGTAACGCAAGGCAAGGCACTGTGAGGCAAGGCAAGGCTAATGCACGACAGCGCAAGGCTAGGCAATGCACGGAAGGCAAGCAAAGAGTAACGGAAACCAAGGAAGGCAAGGGAAACCAAGGCAAGGCAAGGGTAACGGAAGTAACGGCACCGCAAGGGGAAACAAGGCTAAGGCACGACAACGCACGGCTAGGCAATGCACGGCAAGGCAAGGAAAGGGTAACGCCAGGCAAGGCACGGTCAGGCAAGGCAAGGCTAATGCACGACAAGGCAAGGCTTGGCAGTACACGGCAAGGCAAGGAAAGGGTAACGCAAGGCAAGGCACTGTCAGGCGAGGCAAGGCTAAGGCACGACAACGCAAGGCTAGGCAATGCACGGAAGGAAAGCAAAGAGTAACGGAAGGCAAGGAAAGCAAGGGAAAGCAAGGCAAGGCAAGGGTAACGGAAGGAACGGCACGGCAAGGGGAAACAAGGCTAAGGCACGACAACACAGGGCTAGGCAAGGCAGGGCAAGGCAAGGAAATGGTAACGCAAGGCAAGGCACGGTCAGGCGAGGCAAGGCTAAGGCACGACAACGCAAGGCTAGGCAATGCACGGAAGGCAAGCAAAGAGTAACGCAACGCAAGGAAGGCAAGGGAATGCAAGGCAAGGCAAGGTTAACGGAAGGAACGGCACGGCAAGGGGAAACAAGGCTAAGGCACGGTAACGCACGGCTAGGCAAGGCAGGGCAAGGCAAGGAAAGGGTAACGCAAGGCAAGGCACGGTCAGGCGAGGCAAGGCTAAGGCACGACAACGCAAGGCTACGGCTAGGCAAGGAAAGAGTAATGGAAGGAAAGGAAGGCAAGGAAAAGCATGGCAAGGCAAGTGTAACAACAGGCACGGCACGCCAAGGGGAAACAAGGCTAAGGCACGACAACGCAAGGCTAGGCAATGCACGGAAGGCAAGCAAAGAGTAACGGAAGGCAAGGAATGCAAAGGAAAGCAGGGGAAGGCAAGGGTAACGAAAGGAACGGCACGGTAAGGGGAAACAAGGCTAAGGCACGACAACACAGTGCTAGGCAATGCAGGGCAAGGCAAGGAAAGGGTAACGCAAGGCAAGGCACGGTTTGGGGAGGCAAGGCTAATGCACGACAACGAAAGGCTAGGCAATGCACGGAAGGCAAGCAAAGAGTAACGGAAGGCAAGGAAGGCAAGGGAAAGCAAGGCAAGGGAAGGGTAACGGAAGGAACGGCACGGCAAGGGGAAACAAGGCTAAGGCACGGCAACGCACGGCTAGGCAATGCACGGCAAGGCAAGGAAAAGGTAACGCAAGGCAAGGCACCTTGAGGCAAGGCAAGGCTGATGCACGACAACGCACCGCTAGGCAATGCACGGCAAAGCAAGGAAAGGGTAACGCAAGGCAAGGCACGGTCAGGCGAGGCAAGGCTAATGCACGACAACGCAAGGCTAGGCAATGCACGGAAGGCAAGTAAAGAGTAACGGAAGGCAAGGAATGCAAGGCAAAGCAAGGCAACGCAAGCAAGGCTATGGCAAGGTGAAAAAAGGCTAAGGCACGACAACGCAAGGCTAGGCAATGCACGGAAGGTAAGCAAAGAGTAACGGAAGGCAAGGAAGGCAAGGCAAAGCAAGGCAACGCAAGCAAGGCTATGGCAAGGTGAAACAAGGCTAAGGCACGACAACGCAAGGCTAGGCAATGCACGGGAGGCAAGCAAAGAGTAACGGAAGGCAAGGAAGGCAATGGAAACCAAGGCAAGGCAAGGGTAACGGAAGGAACGGCTCGGCAAGGGGAAACAAGGCTAAGGCAAGGCAACGCAGGGCTAGGCAATGCACGGCAAGGCAAGGAAAGGGTAACGCAAGGCAAGGCACTGTCAGGCGAGGCAAAGCTAATGCACGACATCGCAAGGCTAGGCAGTGCACGGCTAGGCAAGGAAAGAGTAATGGAAGGAAAGGAAGGCAAGGAAAAGCATGGCAAGGCAAGTGTAACAACAGGCACGGCACGGCAAGGGGAAACAAGGCTAAGGCACGACAACGCAAGGCTAGGCAATGCACGGAAGGCAAGCAAAGAGTAACGGAAGGAAAGGAATGCAAAGGAAAGCAGGGGAAGGCAAGGGTAACGAAAGGAACGGCACGGTAAGGGGAAACAAGGCTAAGGCACGACAACACAGGGCTAGGCAATGCAGGGCAAGTCAAGGAAAGGGTAACGCAAGGCAAGGCACGGTTTGGGGAGGCAAGGCTAATGCACGACAACGAAAGGCTGGGCAATGCACGGAAGGCAAGCAAAGATTTACGGAAACCAAGGAAGGCAAGGGAAAGCAAGGCAAGGGAAGGGTAACGGAAGGAACGGCACGGCAAGGGGAAACAAGGCTAAGGCACGGCAACGCACGGCTAGGCAATGCACGGCAAGGCAAGGAAAAGGTAACGCAAGGCAAGGCACCTTGAGGCAAGGCAAGGCTGATGCACGACAACGCACGGCTAGGCAATGCACGGCAAAGCAAGGAAAGGGTAACGCAAGGCAAGGCACGGTCAGGCGAGGCAAGGCTAAGGCACGACAACGCAAGGCTAGGCAATGCACTAAAGGCAAGCAAAGTGTAACGGAAGGCAAGGAAGGCAAGGGAAAGCAGGGGAAGGCAAGGGTAACGGAATGAACGGCACGGTAAGGGGAAACAAGGCTAAGGCACGACAACGCAGGGCTAGGCAATGCACGGCAAGGCAAGGAAAGGGTAACGCAAGGCAAGGCACGGTCAGGCGAGGCAAGGGTAATTCACGACAACGAAAGGCTACGCAGTGCACGGCTAGGCAAGGAAAGAGTAACGGATGGAAAGGAAGGCAAGGCAAAGCAAGGCAAGGCAAGTGTAACAAAAGGCACGGCACGGCAAGGGGAAACAAGGCTAAGGCACGGCAACGCAAGGCTAAGCAATGCACGGCCAGGCAAGGAAAGAGTAACGCAAGGCAAGGCACGGTAAGGCAAGGCGAGGCTAAGGCACGACAACGCAGGGCTAGGCAATGCAGGGCAAGGCAAGGAAAGGGTAACGCAAGGCAAGGAACGGTTTGGGGAGGTAAGGCTAATGCACGACAACGCAAGGCTAGGCAATGCACGGAAGGCAAGCAAAGAGTAACGGAAGGCAAGGAATGCAAGGCAAAGCAAGGCAACGCAAGCAAGGCTATGGCAAGGTGAAAAAAGGCTAAGGCACGACCACGCAAGGCTAGGCAATGCACGGAAGGCAAGCAAAGAGTAACGGAAAGCAAGGAAGGCAAGGCAAAGCATGGCAACGCAAGCAAGGCTATGGCAAGGTGAAAAAAGCCTAAGGCACGACCACGCAAGGCTAGGCAATGCACGGAAGGCAAGCAAAGAGTAACGGAAGGCAAGGAAGGCAATGGAAACCAAGGCAAGGCAGGGGTAACGGAAGGAAAGGCTCGGCAAGGGGAAACAAGGCTAAGGCACGGTAACGCACGGCTAGGCAATGCAGGGCAAGGCAAGGAAATGGTAACGCAAGTCAAGAAACGGTTTGGGGAGGCAAGGCTAATGCACGACAACGCAAGGCTAGGCAGTGCACGGCTAGGCAAGGAAAGAGTAACGGAAGGAAAGGAAGGCAAGGCAAAGCAAGGCAAGGCAAGTGTAACAAAAGGTACGGCACGGCAAGGGGAAACAAGGCTAAGGAACGGCAACGCACGGCTCGGCAATGCACGGCCAGGCAAGGAAAGGGTAACGCAAGGCGGGGCACGGTAAGGCTAGACAAGGCTAATGCACGACAACGCACGGCTAGGCAATGCTCGGCAAGGCAAGGAAAGGGTAACGCAAGGCAAGGCACGGTCAGGCGAGGCAAGGCTAATGACGACAACGCAAGGCTAGGCAATGCACGGAAGGCAAGCAAAGAGTAACGGAAGGCAAGGAAGGCAAGGGAAAGCAAGGCAAGGCAAGAGTAACGGAAGGAACGGCTCGGCAAGGGGAAACAAGGCTAAGGCACGGCAACGCAGGGCTAGGCAATGCACGGCAAGGCAAGGAACGGGTAACGCAAGGCAAGGCACTGTCAGGCGAGGCAAAGCTAATGCACGACATCGCAAGGCTAGGCAGTGCACGCCTATGCAAGGAAAGAGTAACGGAAGGAAAGGAAGGCAAGGCAAAGCATGGCAAGGCAAGTGTAACAACAGGCACGGCACGGCAAGGGGAAACAAGGCTAAGGCACGACAACGCAAGGCTAGGCAATGCACGGAAGGCAAGCAAAGAGTAACGGAAGGCAAGGAATGCAAAGGAAAGCAGGGGAAGGCAAGGGTAACGAAAGGAACGGCACGGTAAGGGGAAACAAGGCTAAGGCACGACAACACAGTTCTAGGCAATGCAGGGCAAGGCAAGGAAAGGGTAACGCAAGGCAAGGCACGGTTTGGGGAGGCAAGGCTAATGCACGACAACGCAAGGCTAGGCAATTCACGGAAGGCAAGCAAAGAGTAACGGAAGGCAAGGAAGGCAAGGGAAAGCAAGGCAAGGCAAGGGTAACGGAAGGAAACGCACGGCAAGGGGAAACAAGGCTAAGGCACGACAACGCACGGCTAGGCAATGCACGGCAAGGCAAGGAAAGGGTAACGCAAGGCAAGGCACGGTCAGGCGAGGCAAGGGTAATGCACGACAACGCAAGGCTACGCAGTGCACGGCTACGCAAGGAAAGAGTAACGGAAGGAAATAAAGGCAAGGCAAACAAGGCAAGGCAAGTGTAAGAAAAGGCACGGCACGGCAAGGGGAAACAAGGCTAAGGCACGACAACACAGGGCTAGGCAATGCAGGGCAAGGCAAGGAAAGGGTAACGCAAGGCAAGGCATGGTTTGGGGAGGCAAGGCTAATGCACGACAACGCAAGGCTAGGCAATGCACGGAAGGCAAGCAAAGAGTAACGGAAGAAAAGGAATGCAAGGCAAAGCAAGGCAACGCAAGCAAGGCTATGGCAAGGTGAAAAAAGGCTAAGGCACGACCACGCAAGGCTAGGCAATGCACGGAAGGCAAGCAAAGAGTAACGGAAGGCAAGGAAGGCAAGGGAAAGCAAGGCAAGGGTAACGGAAGGAACGGCACGGCAAGGGCAAACAAGGCTAAGGCACGACAACGACCGGCTAGGCAATGCACTGCAAGGCAAGGAAAGGGTAACGCAAGGCAAGGCACGGTCAGGCGAGGCAAGGCTAAGGCACGACTACGCAAGGCTAGGCAATGCACGGAAGGCAAGCAAAGAGTAACGGAAAGCAAGGAAGGCAAGGGAAAGCAAGGCAAGGCAAGCAAGGCTATGGCAAGGTGAAAAAAGGCTAAGACATGACAAGGCAAGGCTAGGCAATGCACGGAAGGCAAGCAAAGAGTAACGGGACGCAAGGAAGGCAAGGGAAAGCAAGGCAAGGCAAGGTTACCGGAAGGAACGGCACGGCAAGGGGAAACAAGGCTAAGGCACGGCAACGCACGGCTAGGTAATGCAGGGCAAGGCAAGGAAATGGTAACGCAAGGCAAGGCACGGTTTGGGGAGGCAAGGCTAATGCACCACAACGCAAGGATAGGCAGTGCACGGCTAGGCAAGGAAAGAATAACGGAAGGAAAGGAAGGCAAGGCAAAGCAAGGCAAGGCAAGTGTAACAAAAGGCAAGGCACGGCAACGGGAAACAAGGCTAAGGAACGGCAACGCACGGCTAGGCAATGAACGGCCAGCCAAGGAAAGGGTAACGCAAGGCAAGGCACGGTAAGGCAAGACAAGGCTAATGCACGACAACGCACGGCTAGGCAATGCACTGCAAGGCAAGGAAAGGGTAACGCAAGGCAAGGCACGGTCAGGAGAGGCAAGGCTAATGCACGACAACGCAAGGCTAGGCAATGCACGGAAAGCAAGCAAAGAGTAACGGAAGGCAAGGAAGGCAAGGGAAACCAAGGCAAGGCAATGGTAACGGAAGGAACGGCTCGGCAAGGGGAAACAAGGCTAAGGCACGGCAACGCAGGGCTAGGCAATGCACGGCAAGGCAAGGAAAGGGTAACGCAAGGCAAGGCACTGTCAGGCGAGGCAAAGCTAATGCACGACATCGCAAGGCTAGGCAGTGCACGGCTAGGCAAGGAAAGAGTAACGGAAGGAAAGGAAGGCAAGGCAAAGCATGGCAAGGCAAGTGTAACAAGAGGCACGGCACGGCAAGGGGAAACAAGGCTAAGGCACGTCAACGCAAGTCTAGGCAATGCACGGAAGGCAAGCAAAGTGTAACGGAAGGCAAGGAATGCAAAGGAAAGCAGGGGAAGGCAAGGGTAACGAAAGGAACGGCACGGTAAGGGGAAACAACGCTAAGGCACGACAACACAGGGCTAGGCAATGCAGGGCAAGGCAAGGAAAGGGTAACGCAAGGCAAGGCACGATTTGGGGAGGCAAGGCTAATGCACGACAACGCAAGGCTAGGCAATGCACGGAAGGCAAGCAAAGAGTAACGGAAGGCAAGGAAGGCAAGGGAAAGGAGGGGAAGGCAAGGGTAACGGAAGGAACGGCACGGTAAGGGGAAACAAGGCTAAGGCACGACAACGCAGGGCTAGGCAATGCACGCCAAGGCAAGGAAAGGGTAATGCAAGGCAAGGCACGGTGAGGCGAGGCAAGGCTGATGCACGACAATGCACGGCTAGGCAATGCACGGAAAGGCAAGGAAAGGGTAACGCAAGGCAAGGCACGGTGAGGCGAGGCAAGGCTAAGGCACTACAACGCAAGGCTAGGCAATGCACGGAAGGCAAGCAAAGAGTAACGGAAGGCAAGGAAGGCAAGGGAAAGCAGGGGAAGGCAAGGGTAACGGAAGGAACGGCACGGTAAGGGGAAACAAGGCTAAGGCACGACAACGCAGGGCTAGGCAATGCACGGCAAGGCAAGGAAAGGGTAACGCAAGGCAAGGCACGGTCAGGCGAGGCAAGGGTAATGCACGACAACGCAAGGCTACGCAGTGCACGGCTAGGCAAGGAAAGAGTAACGGAAGGAAAGGAAGGCAAGGCAAAGCAAGGCAAGGCAAGTGTAACAAAAGGAACGGCACGGCAAGGGGAAACAAGGCTAAGGCACGGCAACGCAAGGCTAAGCAATGCACGGCCAGGCAAGGAAAGGGTAACGCAAGGCAAGGCACAGTAATGCAAGGCGAGGCTAATGCACGACAACGCACGGCTAGGCAATGCTCGGCAAGGCAAGGAAAGGGTAACGCAAGGCAAGGCACGGTAAGGCTAGACAAGGCTAATGCACGACAACGCACGGCTAGGCAATGCTCGGCAAGGCAAGGAAAGGGTAACGCAAGGCAAGGCACGGTCAGGCGAGGCAAGGCTAATGACGACAACGCAAGGCTAGGCAATGCACGGAAGGCAAGCAAAGAGTAACGGAAGGCAAGGAAGGCAAGGGAAAGCAAGGCAAGGCAAGAGTAACGGAAGGAACGGCTCGGCAAGGGGAAACAAGGCTAAGGCACGGCAACGCAGGGCTAGGCAATGCACGGCAAGGCAAGGAAAGGGTAACGCAAGGCAAGGCACTGTCAGGCGAGGCAAAGCTAATGCACGACATCGCAAGGCTAGGCAGTGCACGGCTATGCAAGGAAAGAGTAACGGAAGGAAAGGAAGGCAAGGCAAAGCACGGCAAGGCAAGTGTAACAACAGGCACGGCACGGCAAGGGGAAACAAGGCTAAGGCACGACAACGCAAGGCTAAGCAATGAACGGCCAGGCAAGGAAAGGGTAACGCAAGGCAAGGCACGGTAAGGCAAGGCGAGGCTAATGCACGACAACGCACGGCTAGGCAATTCACGGCAAGGCAAGGAAAGGGTAACGCAAGGCAAGGCACGGTCAGGCGAGGCAAGGCTAAGGCACGACTACGCAAGGCTAGGCAATGCACGGAAGGCAAGCAAAGAGTAACGGAAGGCAAGGAATGCAAGGGAAAGCAGGGGAAGGCAAGGGTAACGAAAGGAACGGCACGGCAAGGGGAAACAAGGCTAAGGCACGACAACACAGGGCTAGGCAATGCAGGGCAAGGCAAGGAAAGGGTAACGCAAGGCAAGGCACGGTTTGGGGAGGCAAGGCTAATGCACGACAACGCAAGGCTAGGCAATGCACGGAAGGCAAGCAAAGAGTAACGGAAGAAAAGGAATGCAATGCAAAGCAAGGCAACGCAAGCAAGGCTATGGCAAGGTGAAAAAAGGCTAAGGCACGACCACGCAAGGCTAGGCAATGCACGGAAGGGAAGCAAAGAGTAACGGAAGGCAAGGAAGGCAAGGCAAAGCAAGGCAACGCAAGCAAGGCTATGGCAAGGTGAAAAAAGGCTAAGACACGACAACGCAAGGCTAGGCAATGCACGGAAGGCAAGCAAAGAGTAACGGAAGGCAAGGAAGGCAAGGGAAAGCAAGGCAAGGGTAACGGAAGGAACAGCACGGCAAGGGCAAACAAGGCTAAGGCACGACAACGAACGGCTAGGCAATGCAGGGCAAGGCAAGGTAAGGGTAACGCAAGGCAAGGCACGGTCAGGCGAGGCAAGCCTAAGGCACGACAACGCAAGGCTAGGCAAAGCACGGAAGGCAAGCAAAGAATAACGGAACTCAAGGAAGGCAAGGGAAAGCAAGGCAAGGCAAGGGTAACGGAAGGAACGGCACGGCAAGGGGAAACAAGGCTAAGTCACGACAACACAGGGCTAGGCAATGCAGGGCAAGGCAAGGAAAGGGTAAAGCAAGGCAAGGCACGGTTTGGGGAGGCAAGGCTTATGCACGACAACGCAAGGCTAGGCAATGCACGGAAGGGAAGCAAAGAGTAACGAAAGGCAAGGAATGCAAGGCAAAGCAAGGCAACGCAAGCAAGGCTATGGCAAGGTGAAAAAAGGCTAAGACACGACAACGCAAGGCTAGGCACTTCACGGAAGGAAAGCAAAGAGTAACGGAAGGCAAGGAAGGCAAGGGAAAGCAAGGCAAGGGTAACGGAAGGAACGGCACGGCAAGGGCAAACAAGGCTAAGACACGACAACGACCGGCTAGGCAATGCACTGCAAGGCAAGGAAAGGGTAACGCAAGGCAAGGCACGGTCAGGCGAGGCAAGGCTAAGGCAAGACTACGCAAGGCTAGGCAATGCACGGAAGGCAAGCAAAGAGTAACGGAAGGCAAGGAATGCACGGGAAAGCAGGGGAAGGCAAGGGTAACGAAAGGAACGGCACGGTAAGGGCAAACAACGCTAAGGCACGACAACACAGGGCTAGGCAATGCAGGGCAAGGCAAGGTAAGGGTAACGCAAGGCAAGGCACGGCCAGGAGAGGCAAGGCTAATGCACGACAACGCAAGGCTAGGCAATGCACGGAAGGCAAGCAAAGAGTAACGGAAGGCAAGGAAGGCAAGGGAAACCAAGGCAAGGCAAGGGTAACGGAAGGAACGGCTCGGCAAGGGGAAACAAGGCTAAGGCACGGCAACGCAGGGCTAGGCAATGCACGGCCAGGCAAGGAAAGGGTAACGCAAGGCGAGGCACGGTAAGGCTAGACAAGGCTAATGCACGACAACGCACGGCTAGGTAATGCTCGGCAAGGCAAGGCAAGGGTAACGCAAGGCAAGGCACGGTCAGGCGAGGCAAGGCTAATGACGACAACGCAAGGCTAGGCAATGCACGGAAAGCAAGCAAAGAGTAACGGAAGGCAAGGAAGGCACGGGAAACCAAGGGAAGGCAAGAGTAACGGAAGGAACGGCTCGGCAAGGGGAAACAAGGCTAAGGCACGGCAACGCAGGGCTAGGCAATGCACGGCCAGGCAAGGAAAGGGTAACGCAAGGCAAGGCACTGTCAGGCGAGGCAAAGCTAATGCACGACATCGCAAGGCTAGGCAGTGCACGGCTAGGCAAGGAAAGAGTAATGGAAGGAAAGGAAGGCAAGGAAAAGCATGGCAAGGCAAGTGTAACAACAGGCACGGCACGGCAAGGGGAAACAAGGCTAAGGCACGACAACGCAAGGCTAGGCAATGCACGGAAGGCAAGCAAAGAGTAACGGAAGGCAAGGAATGCAATGCAAAGCAAGGCAACGCAAGCAAGGCTATGGCAAGGTGAAAAAAGGCTAAGGCACGACCACGGAAGGCTAGGCAATGCACGGAAGGGAAGCAAAGAGTAACGAAAGGCAAGGAAGGCAAGGCAAAGCAAGGCAACGCAAGCAAGGCTATGGCAAGGTGAAAAAAGGCTAAGACACGACAACGCAAGGCTAGGCAATGCACGGAAGGCAAGCAAAGAGTAACGGAAGGCAAGGAAGGCAAGGGAAAGCAAGGCAAGGGTAACGGAACAAACGGCACGGCAAGGGCAAACAAGGCTAAGGCACGACAACGAACGGCTAGGCGATGCAGGGCAAGGCAAGGTAAGGGTAACGCAAGGCAAGGCACGGTCAGGCGAGGCAAGGCTAAGGCACGACAACGCAAGGCTAGGCAATGCACGGAAGGCAAGCAAAGAATAACGGAACGCAAGGAAGGCAAGGGAAAGCAAGGCAAGGCAAGGGTAACGGAAGGAACGGCACGGCAAGGGGAAACAAGGCTAAGGCACGGCAACGCACGGCTAGGCAATGCACGGCAAGGCAAGGAAAGGGTAACGCAAGGCAAGGCACGGTGAGGCAAGGCAAGGCTGATGCACGACAACGCACGGCTAGGCAATGCACGGCAAGGCAAGGAAAGGGTAACGCAAGGCAAGGCACGGTCAGGCGACGCAAGTGTAAGGCACGACAACGCAAGGCTAGGCAATGCACGAAAGGCAAGCAAAGAGTAACGGAAGGCAAGGAAGGCAAGGGAAAGCAGGGGAAGGCAAGGGTAACAGAAGGAACGGCACGGTAAGGGGAAACTAGGCTAAGGCACGACAATGCAGGGCTAGGCAATGCAGGGCAAGGCAAGGAAAGGGTAACGCAAGGCAAGGCACGGTCAGGCGAGGCAAGTGTAATGCACGACAACGCAAGGCTACGCAGTACAGGGCTAGGCAAGGAAAGAGTAACGGAAGGAAAGGAAGGCAAGGCAAAGCAAGGCAAGGCAAGTGTAACAAAAGGCACGGCACGGCAAGGGGAAACAAGGCTAAGGTACGGCAACGCAAGGCTAAGCAATGCACGGCCAGGCAAGGAAAGGGTAACGCAAGGCAAGGCACGGTAAGGCAAGGCGAGGCTAATGCACGACAACGCACGGCATGGCAATGCACGGCAAGGCAAGGAAAGGGTAACGCAAGGCAAGGCACGGTTAGGCGAGGCAAGGCTAAGGCACGACAACCCAAGGCTAGGCAATGCACGGAAGGCAAGCAAAGAGTAACGGAAGGCAAGGAATGCAAGGCAAAGCAAGGCAACGCAAGCAAGGCTATGGCAAGGTGAAAAAAGGCTAAGGCACCGCAACGCACGGCTAGGCAATGCACGGCCAGCCAAGGAAAAGGTAACGCAAGTCAAGGCACTGTGAGGCAAGGCAAGGCTAATGCACGACAGCGCAAGGCTAGGCAATGCACGGAAGGCAAGCAAAGAGTAACGGAAACCAAGGAAGGCAAGGGAAACCAAGGCAAGGCAAGGGTAACGGAAGTAACGGCACCGCAAGGGGAAACAAGGCTAAGGCACGACAACGCACGGCTAGGCAATGCACGGCAAGGCAAGGAAAGGGTAACGCCAGGCAAGGCACGGTCAGGCAAGGCAAGGCTAATGCACGACAAGGCAAGGCTTGGAAGTGCACGGCAAGGCAAGGAAAGGGTAACGCAAGGCAAGGCACTGTCAGGCGAGGCAAGGCTAAGGCACGACAACGCAAGGCTAGGCAATGCACGGAAGGAAAGCAAAGAGTAACGGAAGGCAAGGAAGGAAAGGGAAAGCAAGGCAAGGGTAACGGAAGGAACGGCACGTCAAGGGCAAACAAGGCTAAGGCACGACAACGAACGGCTAGGCAATGCACTGCAAGGCAAGGAAAGGGTAACGCAAGGCAAGGCACGGTCAGGCGAGGCAAGGCTAAGGCACGACTACACAAGGCTAGGCAATGCACGGAAGGCAAGCAAAGAGTAACGGAAGGCAAGGAATGCAAGGGAAAGCAGGGGAAGGCAAGGGTAACGAAAGGAACGGCACGGTAAGGGGAAACAAGGCTAAGGCACGACAACACAGGGCTAGGCAATGCAGGGCAAGGCAAGGTAAGGGTAACGCAAGGCAAGGCACGGTCAGGCGAGGCAAGGCTAAGGCACGACAACGCAAGGCTAGGCAATGCACGGAAGGCAAGCAAAGAGTAACGGAACGCAAGGAAGGCAAGGGAATGCAAGGCAAGGCAAGGTTAACGGAAGGAACGGCACGGCAAGGGGAAACAAGGCTAAGGCACGGTAACGCACGGCTAGGCAAGGCAGGGCAAGGCAAGGAAATGGTAACGCAAGGCAAGGCACGGTTTGGGGAGGAAAGGCTAATGCACGACAACGCAAGGATAGGCAGTGCACGGCTAGGCAAGGAAAGAGTAACGGACGGAAAGGAAGGCAAGGCAAAGCAAGGCAAGGCAAGTGTAACAAAAGGCAAGGCACGGCAAGGAGAAACAAGGCTAAGGAACGGCAACGCACGGCTAGGCAATGCACGGCCAGGCAAGGCAAGGGTAACGAAAGGAACGGCACGGTAAGGGGAAACAAGGCTAAGGCACGACTACGCAAGGCTAGGCAATGCACGGAAGGCAAGCAAAGAGTAACGGAAGGCAAGGAATGCAAGGGAAAGCAGGGGAAGGCAAGGGTAACGAAAGGAACGGCACGGCAAGGGGAAACAAGGCTAAGGCACGACAACACAGGGCTAGGCAATGCAGGGCAAGGCAAGGAAAGGGTAACGCAAGGCAAGGCACGGTTTGGGGAGGCAAGGCTAATGCACGACAACGCAAGGCTAGGCAATGCACGGAAGGCAAGCAAAGAGTAACGGAAGAAAAGGAATGCAATGCAAAGCAAGGCAACGCAAGCAAGGCTATGGCAAGGTGAAAAAAGGCTAAGGCACGACCACGCAAGGCTAGGCAATGCACGGAAGGCAAGCAAAGAGTAACGGAAGGCAAGGAAGGCAAGGCAAAGCAAGGCAACGCAAGCAAGGCTATGGCAAGGTGAAAAAAGGCTAAGACACGATAACGCAAGGCTAGGCAATGCACGGAAGGCAAGCAAAGAGTAACGGAAGGCAAGGAAGGCAAGGGAAAGCAAGGCAAGGCAAGGGTAACGGAAGGAACGGCACGACAAGGGGAAACAAGGCTAAGGCACGGCAACGCATGGCTAGGCAATGCACGGCAAGGCAAGGAAAGGGTAACGCAAGGCAAGGCACGGTGAGGCAAGGCAAGGCTGATGCACCACAACGCACGGCTAGGCAATGCACGGCAAGGCAAGGAAAGGGTAACGCAAGGCAAGGCACGGTCAGGCGAGGCAAGGCTAAGGCACGACAACGCAAGGCTAGGCAATGCACGGAAGGCAAGCAAAGAGTAACGGAAGGCAAGGAATGCAAGGCAAAGCAAGGCAAAGCAAGCAAGGCTATGGCAAGGTGAAACAAGGCTAAGGCACCACAACGCACGGCTAGACAATGCACGGCCAGCCAAGGAAAAGGTAACGCAAGGCAAGGCACTCTGAGGCAAGGCAAGGCTAATGCACGACAGCGCAAGGCTAGGCAATGCACGGAAGGCAAGCAAAGAGTAACGGAAACCAAGGAAGGCAAGGGAAAGCAAGGCAAGGCAAGGGTAACGGAAGGAACGGCACGGCAAGGGGAAACAAGGCTAAGGCACGGCAACGCACGGCTAGGCAATGCACGGCAAGGCAAGGAGAAGGTAACGCAAGGCAAGGCACCTTGAGGCAAGGCAAGGCTGATGCACGACAACGCACGGCTAGGCAATGCACGGCAAGGCAAGGAAAGGGTAACGCAAGGCAAGGCACGGTCAGGCAAGGCAAGGCTAAGGCACGACAACGCAAGGCTAGACAATGCACGAAAGGCAAGCAAAGAGTAACGGAAGGCAAGGAAGGCAAGGGAAAGCAGGGGAAGGCAAGGGTAACGGAAGGAACGGCACGGTAAGGGGAAACAAGGCTAAGGCACGCCAACGCAGGGCTAGGCAATCCACGGCAAGGTAAGGAAAGGGTAACGCAAGGCAAGGCACGGTCAGGCGAGGCAAGGGTAATGCACGACAACGCAAGGCTACGCAGTGCACGGCTAGGCAAGGAAAGAGTAACGGAAGGAAAGGAAGGCAAGGCAAAGCAAGGCAAGGCAAGTGTAAGAAAGGCACGTCACGGCAAGGGGAAACAAGGCTAAGGCACGGCAACGCAAGGCTAAGCAATGCACGGCCAGGCAAGGAAAGGGTAACGCAGGCAAGGCACGGTGAGGCAAGGCAAGGCTAATGCACGACAACGCACGGCTAGGCAATGCACGGCAAGGCAAGGAAAGGGTAACGCAAGGCAAGGCACGGTTAGGCGAGGCAAGGCTAAGGCACGACAACGCAAGGCTAGGCAATGCACGGAAGGCAAGCAAAGAGTAACGGAAGGCAAGGAAGGCAAGGGAAAGCAGGGGAAGGCAAGGGTAACGGAAGGAACGGCACGGTAAAGGGAAACAAGGCTAAGGCACGACAACGCAGGGCTAGGCAATCCACGGCAAGGTAAGGAAAGGGCAACGCAAGGCAAGGCACTGTCAGGCGAGGCAAAGCTAATGCACGACATCGCAAGGCTAGGCAGTGCACGGCTAGGCAAGGAAAGAGTAATGGAAGGAAAGGAAGGCAAGGAAAAGCATGGCAAGGCAAGTGTAACAACAGGCACGGCACGGCAAGGGGAAACAAGGCTAAGGCACGACAACGCAAGGCTAGGCAATGCACGGAAGGCAAGCAAAGAGTAACGGAAGGCAAGGAATGCATAGGAAAGCAGGGGAAGGCAAGGGTAACGAAAGGAACGGCACGGTAAGGGGAAACAAGGCTAAGGCACGACAACACAGGGCTAGGCAATGCAGGGCAAGGCAAGGAAAGCGTAACGCAAGGCAAGGCACGGTTTGGGGAGGCAAGGCTAATGCACGACAACGCAAGGCTAGGCAATGCACGGAAGGCAAGCAAAGAGTAACGGAAGGCAAGGAAGGCAAGGGAAAGCAAGGCAAGGCAAGTGTAACGGAAGGAACGGCACGACAAGGGGAAACAAGGCTATGGCACGGCAACGCACGGCTAGGCAATGCACGGCAAGGCAAGGAAAGGGTAACGCAAGGCAAGGCACGGTGAGGCAAGGCAAGGCTGATGCACCACAACGCACGGCTAGGCAATGCACGGCAAGGCAAGGAAAGGGTAACGCAAGGCAAGGCACGGTCAGGCGAGGCAAGGCTAAGGCACGACAATGCAAGGCTAGGCAATGCACGGATGGCAAGCAAAGAGTAACCGAAGGCAAGGAAGGCAAGGGAAAGCAGGGGAAGGGAAGGGTAACGGAAGGAACGGCTCGGCAAGGGGAAACAAGGCTAAGGCACGGTAACGAAGGGCTAGGCAATGCACGGCAAGGCAAGGAAAGGCTAACGCAAGGCAAGGCACGGTCAGGCGAGGCAAGGGTAATGCACGAAAACGCAAGGCTACGCAGTGCACGGCTAGGCAAGGAAAGAGTAACGGAAGGAAAGGAAGGCAAGGCAAAGCAAGGCAAGGCAAGTGTAACAAAAGGCACGGCACGGCAAGGGGAAACAAGGCTAAGGCACGGCAACGCAAGACTAAGCAATGCACGGCCAGGCAAGGAAAGGGTAACGCAAGGCAAAGCACTGTCAGGCGAGGCAAAGCTAATGCACGACATCGCAAGGCTAGGCAGTGCACGGCTAGGCAAGGAAAGAGTAATGGAAGGAAAGGAAGGCAAGGAAAAGCATGGCAAGGCAAGTGTAACAACAGGCACGGCACGGCAAGGGGAAACAAGGCTAAGGCACGACAACGCAAGGCTAGGCAATGCAAGGAAGGCAAGCAAAGAGTAACGGAAGGCAAGGAATGCAAAGGAAAGCAGGGGAAGGCAAGGGTAACGAAAGGAACGGCACGGTAAGGGGAAACAAGGCTAAGGCACGACAACACAGGGTTAGGCAATGCAGGGCAAGGCAAGGAAAGGGTAACGCAAGGCAAGGCACGGTTTGGGGAGGCAAGGCTAATGCACGACAACGCAAGGCTAGGTAACGGAAGGCAAGGAAGGCAAGGGAAAGCAAGGCAAGGCAAGGGTAACGGAAGGAACGGCACGACAAGGGGAAACAAGGCTAAGGCACGGCAACGCACGGCTAGGCAATGCACGGCAAGGCAAGGAAAGTGTAACGCAAGGCAAGGCACGGTGAGGCAAGGCAAGGCTGATGCACGACAACGCACGGCTAGGCAATGCACTGCAAGGCAAGGAAAGGGTAACGCAAGGCAAGGCACGGTCAGGCGAGGCAAGGCTAAGGCACGACAACGCAAGGCTAGGCAATGCACGGAAGGCAAGCAAAGAGTAACGGAAGGCAAGGAATGCAAGGCAAAGCAAGGCAAAGCAAGCAAGGCTATGGCAAGGTGAAACAAGGCTAAGGCACCACAACGCACGGCTAGACAATGCACGGCCAGCCAAGGAAAAGGTAACGCAAGGCAAGGCACTCTGAGGCAAGGCAAGGCTAATGCACGACAACGCAAGGCTAGGCAATGCACGGAAGGCAAACAAAGAGTAACGGAAACCAAGGAAGGCAAGGGAAAGCAAGGCAAGGCAAGGGTAACGGAAGGAACGGCACGGCAAGGGGAAACAAGGCTAAGGCACGGCAACGCACGGCTAGGCAATGCACGGCAAGGCAAGGAGAAGGTAACGCAAGGCAAGGCACCTTGAGGCAAGGCAAGGCTGATGCACGACAACGCACGGCTAGGCAATGCACAGCCAGGCAAGGAAAGGGTAACGCAAGGCAAGGCACGGTCAGGCGAGGCAAGGCTAAGGCACGACAACGCAAGGCTAGGCAATGCACGGAAGGCAAGCAAAGAGTAACGGAAGGCAAGGAAGGCAAGGGAAACCAAGGCAAGGCAAGGGTAACGGAAGGAACGGCTCGGCAAGGGGAAACAAGGCTAAGGCAAGGCAACGCAGGGCTAGGCAATGCACGGCAAGGCAAGGAAAGGGTAACGCAAGGCAAGGCACTGTCAGGCGAGGCAAAGCTAATGCACGACATCGCAAGGCTAGGCAGTGCACGGCTAGGCAAGGAAAGAGTAATGGAAGGAAAGGAAGGCAAGGAAAAGCATGGCAAGGCAAGTGTAACAACAGGCACGGCACGGCAAGGGGAAACAAGGCTAAGGCACGACAACGCAAGGCTAGGCAATGCACGGAAGGCAAGCAAAGAGTAACGGAAGGCAAGGAATGCAAAGGAAAGCAGGGGAAGGCAAGGGTAACGAAAGGAACGGCACGTTAAGGGGAGACAAGGCTAAGGCACGACAACACAGGGCTAGGCAATGCAGGGCAAGGCAAGGAAAGGGTAACGCAAGGCAAGGCACGGTTTGGGGAGGCAAGGCTAATGCACGACAACGAAAGGCTAGGAAATGCACGGAAGGCAAGCAAAGAGTTACGGAAACCAAGGAAGGCAAGGGAAAGCAAGGCAAGGGAAGGGTAACGGAAGGAACGGCACGGCAAGGGGAAACAAGGCTAAGGCACGGCAACGCACGGCTAGGCAATGCACGGCAAGCCAAGGAAAAGGTAACGCAAGGCAAGGCACCTTGAGGCAAGGCAAGGCTGATGCACGACAACGCACGGCTAGGCAATGCACGGCAAGGCAAGGAAAGGGTAACGCAAGGCAAGGCACGGTCAGGCAAGACAAGGCAAATGCACGGAATGCACGGAAGGCAAGCAAAGAGTAACGGAAGGCAAGGAAGGCAAGGGAAAGCAGGGGAAGGAAAGGGTAACGGAAGGAACGGCACGGTAAGGGGAAACAAGGCTAAGGCACGACAACGCAGGGCTAGGCAATGCACGGCAAGGCAAGGAAAGGGTAACGCAAGGCAAGGCACGGTCAGGCGAGGTAAGGGTAATGCACGACAACGCAAGGCTACGCAGTGCACGGTTAGGCAAGGAAAGAGTAACGGAAGGAAAGGAAGGCAAGGCAAAGCAAGGCAAGGCAAGTGTAACAAAAGGCACGGCACGGCAAGGGGAAACAAGGCTAAGGCACGGCAACGCAAGGCTAAGCAATGCACGGCCAGGCAAGGAAAGGGTAACGCAAGGCAAGGCACGGTAAGGCAAGGCGAGGATAATGCACGACAACGCACGGCTAGGCAATGCACGGCAAGGCAAGGAAAGGGTAACGCAAGGCAAGGCACGGTTTGGGGAGGCAAGGCTAATGCACGACAACGCAAGGCTAGGCAATGCACGGAAGGGAAGCAAAGAGTAACGGAAGGCAAGGAAGGCAAGGCAAAGCAAGGCAATGCAAGCAAGGCTATGGCAAGGTGAAAAAAGGCTAAGGCACGACAACGCAAGGCTAGGCAATGCCCGGAAGGCAAGCAAAGAGTAACGGAAGGCAAGGAAGGCAAGGGAAAGCAAGGCTAAGCAAGCAAGGCTATGGCAAGGTGAAACAAGGCTAAGGCACCACAACGCACGACTAGGCAATGCACGGCCAGCCAAGGAAAAGGTAACGCAAGGCAAGGCTAATGCACGACAGCGCAAGGCTAGGCAATGCACGGAAGGCAAGCAAAGAGTAACGGAAACCAAGGAAGGCAAGGGAAAGCAAGGCAAGGCAAGGGTAACGGAAGGAACGGCACGGCAAGGGGAAACAAGGCTAAGGCACGACAACGCACGGCTAGGCAATGCACGGCAAGGCAAGGAAAGGGTAACGCATGGGAAAGCACGGTCAGGCAAGGCAAGGCTAATGCACGACAAGGCAAGGCTAGGCAGTGCACGGCAAGGCAAGGAAAGGGTAACGCAAGGCAAGGCACTGTCAGGCGAGGCAAAGCTAATGCACGAAATCGCAAGGCTAGGCAGTGCACGGCTAGGCAAGGAAAGAGTAATGGAAGGAAAGGAAGGCAAGGAAAAGCATGGCAAGGCAAGTGTAACAACAGGCACGGCACGGCAAGGGGAAACAAGGCTAAGGCACGACAACGCAAGGCTAGGCAATGCACGGAAGGCAAGCAAAGAGTAACGGAAGGCAAGGAATGCAAAGGAAAGCAGGGGAAGGCAAGGGTAACGGAAGGAACGGCACGACAAGGGGAAACAAGGCTAAGACACGACAATGCACGGCTAGGCAAGGCACGGCAAGGCAAGGAAAGGGTAATGCAAGGCAAGGCACGGTCAGGCAAGGCAAGGCTAATGCACGACAACGCACGGCTAGGCAATGCACGGCAAGGCAAGGAAAGGGTAACGCGAGGCAAGGCACGGTCAGGCGAGGCAAGGCTAAGGCACGACAACGCAAGGCTAGGCAATGCACGGAAGGCAAGCAAAGAGTAACGGAAGGCAAGGAAGGCAAGGGAAAGCAGGGGAAGGGAAGGGTAACGGAAGGAACGGCTCGGCAAGGGGAAACAAGGCTAAGGCACGGTAACGAAGGGCTAGGCAATGCACGGCAAGGCAAGGAAAGGGTAACGCAAAGCAAGGCACGGTCAGGCGAGGCAAGGGTAATGCACAAAAACGCAAGGCTACGCAGTGCACGGTTAGGCAAGGAAAGAGTAACGGAAGGAAAGGAAGGCAAGGCAAAGCAAGGCAAGGCAAGTGTAACAAAAGCCACGGCACGGCAAGGGGAAACAAGGCTAAGGCACGGCAACGCAAGGCTAGGCAATGCACGGCCAGGCAAGGAAAGGGTAACGCAAGGCAAGGCACTGTCAGGCGAGGCAAGGCTAAGGCACGACAACGCAAGGCTAGGCAATGCACGGAAGGCAAGCAAAGAGTAACGGAAGGCAAGGAATGCAAGGCAAAGCAAGGCAAAGCAAGCAAGGCTATGGCAAGGTGAAACAAGGCTAAGGCACCACAACGCACGGCTAGGCAATGCACGGCCAGCCAAGGAAAAGGTAACACAAGGCAAGGCACTCTGAGGCAAGGCAAGGCTAATGCACGACAGCGCAAGGCTAGGCAATGCACGGAAGGCAAGCAAAGTGCAACGGAAACCAAGGAAGGCAAGGGAAAGCAAGGCAAGGCAAGGGTAACGGAAGGAACGGCACGGCAAGGGGAAACAAGGCTAAGGCACGACAACACAGGGCTAGGCAATGCAGGGCAAGGCAAGGAAAGGGTAACGCAAGGCAAGGCACCTTGAGGCAAGGCAAGGCTGATGCACGACAACGCACGGCTAGGCAATGCACGGCGAGGCAAGGAAAGTGTAACGCAAGGCAAGGCACGGTCAGGCAAGGCAAGGCTAAGGCACGACAACGCAAGGCTAGACAATGCACGAAAGGCAAGCAAAGAGTATCGAAAGGCAAGGAAGGCAAGGGAAAGCAGGGGAAGGCAAGGGAAACGGAAGGAACGGCACGGTAAGGGGAAACAAGGCTAAGGCACGACAACGCAGGGCTAGGCAATCCACGGCAAGGTAAGGAAAGGGTAACGCAAGGCAAGGCACTGTCAGGCGAGGCAAAGCTAATGCACGACATCGCAAGGCTAGGCAGTGCACGGCTAGGCAAGGAAAGAGTAATGGAAGGAAAGGAAGGCAAGGAAAAGCCTGGCAAGGCAAGTGTAACAACAGGCACGGCACGGCAAGGGGAAACAAGGCTAAGGCACGACAACGCAAGGCTAGGCAATGCACGGAAGGCAAGCGAAGAGTAACGGAAGGCAAGGAATGCAAAGGAAAGCAGGGGAAGGCAAGGGTAACGAAAGGAACGGCACGGTAAGGGGAAACAAGGCTAAGGCACGACAACACAGGGCTAGGCAATGCAGGGCAAGGCAAGGAAAGGGTAACGCAAGGCAAGGCACGGTTTGGGGAGGCAAGGCTAATGCACGACAACGCAAGGCTAGGCAATGCACGGAAGGCAAGCAAAGAGTAACGGAAGGCAAGGAAGGCAAGGGAAAGCAAGGCAAGGAAAGGGTAACCCAAGGAACGGCACGACAAGGGGAAACAAGGCTAAGGCACCACAATGCACGGCTAGGCAAGCCACGGCAAGGCCAGGAAAGGGTAACGCAAGGCAAGGCACGGTCAGGCAAGGCAAGGCTAATGCACGACAACGCACGGCTAGGCAATGCACGGCAAGGCAAGGAAAGGGTAACGCAAGGCAAGGCACGGTCAGGCGAGGCAAGGCTAAGGCACGACAACGCAAGGCTAGGCAATGCACGGAAGGCAAGCAAAGAGTAACCGAAGGCAAGGAAGGCAAGGGAAAGCAGGGGAAGGCAAGGGTAACGGAAGGAACGGCTCGGCAAGGGGAAACAAGGCTAAGGCACGGTAACGAAGGGCTAGGCCATGCACGGCAAGGCAAGGAAAGGGTAACGCAAGGCAAGGCACGGTCAGGCGAGGCAAGGGTAATGCACGACAACGCAAGGCTACGCAGTGCACGGCTAGGCAAGGAAAGAGTAACGGAAGGAAAGGAAGGCAAGGCAAAGCAAGGCAAGGCAAGTGTAACAAAAGGCACGGCACGGCAAGGGGAAACAAGGCTAAGGCACGGCAACGCAAGACTAAGCAATGCACGGCCAGGCAAGGAAAGGGTAACGCAAGGCAAGGCACTGTCAGGCGAGGCAAGGCTAAGGCACGACCACGCAATGCTAGGCAATGCACGGAAGGCAAGCAAAGAGTAACGGAAGGCAAGGAATGCAAGGCAAAGCAAGCCAAAGCAAGCAAGGCTATGGCAAGGTGAAACAAGGCTAAGGCACCACAACGCACGGCTAGACAATGCACGGCCAGCCAAGGAAAAGGTAACGCAAGGCAAGGCACTCTGAGGAAAGGCAAGGCTAATGCACGACAGCGCAAGGCTAGGCAATGCACGGAAGGCAAGCAAAGAGTAACGGAAACCAAGGAACGCAAGGGAAAGCAAGGCAAGGCAAGGGTAACGGAAGGAACGGCACGGCAAGGGGAAACAAGGCTAAGGCACGGCAACGCACGGCTAGGCAATGCACGGCAAGGCAAGGAGAAGGTAACGCAAGGCAAGGCACCTTGAGGCAAGGCAAGGCTGATGCACGACAACGCACGGCTAGGCAATGCACGGCAAGGCAAGGAAAGGGTAACGCAAGGCAAGGCACGGTCAGGCAAGGCAAGGCTAAGGCACGACAACGCAAGGCTAGACAATGCACGAAAGGCAAGCAAAGAGTAACGGAAGGCAAGGAAGGCAAGGGAAAGCAGGGGAAGGCAAGGGTAACGGAAGGAACGGCACGGTAAGGGGAAACAAGGCTAAGGCACGACAACGCAGGGCTAGGCAATCCACGGCAAGGTAAGGAAAGGGTAACGCAAGGCAAGGCACGGTCAGGCGAGGCAAGGGTAATGCACGACAACGCAAGGCTACGCAGTGCACGGCTAGGCAAGGAAAGAGTAACGGAAGGAAAGGAAGGCAAGGCAAAGCAAGGCAAGGCAAGTGTAACAAAGGCACGTCACGGCAAGGGGAAACAAGGCTAAGGCACGGCAACGCAAGGCTAAGCAATGCACGGCCAGGCAAGGAAAGAGTAACGGAAGGCAAGGAAGGCAAGGGAAAGCAAGGCAAGGCAAGGGTAACGGAAGGAACGGCACGGCAAGGGGAAACAAGGCTAAGGCACGACAACACAGGGCTAGGCAAAGCAGGGCAAGGCAAGGAAAGGGTAACGCAAGGCAAGGCACGGTTTGGGGAGGCAAGGCTAATGCACGACAACGCAAGGCTAGGCAATGCACGGAAGGCAAGCAAAGAGTAACGGAAGGCAAGGAATGCAAGGCAAAGCAAGGCAACGCAAGCAAGACTATGGCAAGGTGAAAAAAGGCTAAGGCACGACCACGCAAGGCTAGGCAATGCACGGAAGGCAAGCAAAGAGTAACGGAAGGCAAGGAAGGCAAGGCAAAGCAAGGCAACGCAAGCAAGGCTATGGCAAGGTGAAAAAAGGCTAAGACACGACAACGCAAGGCTAGGCAATGCACGGAAGGCAAGCAAAGAGTAACGGAAGGCAAGGAAGGCAAGGGAAAGCAAGGCAAAGCAAGCAAGGCTATGGCAAGGTGAAACAAGGCTAAGGCACCACAACGCACGACTAGGCAATGCACGGCCAGCCAAGGAAATGGTAACGCAAGGCAAGGCGAATGCATGACAGCGCAAGGCTAGGCAATGCACGGAAGGCAAGCAAAGAGTAACGGAAACCAAGGAAGGCAAGGGAAAGCAAGGCAAGGCAAGGGTAACGGAAGGAACGGCACGGCAAGGGGAAACAAGGCTAAGGCACGACAACGCACGGCTAGGCAATGCACGGCAAGGCAAGGAAAGGGTAACGCAAGGTAAGGCACGGTCAGGCGAGGCAAGGCTAAGGCACGACAACGCAAGGCTAGGCAATGCACGGAAGGCAAGCAAAGAGTAACGGAAGGCAAGGAATGCAAGGCAAAGCAAGGCAACGCAAGCAAGGCTATGGCAAGGTGAAAAAAGGCTAAGGCAGGACAACGCAAGGCTAGGCAATGCACGGAAGGCAAGCAAAGAGTAACGGAATGGAAGGAAGGCAAGGCAAAGCAAGGCAAAGCAAGCAAGGCTATGGCAAGGTGAAACAAGGCTAAGGCACCACAACGCACGGCTAGGCAATGCACGGCCAGCCAAGGAAAAGGTAACGCAAGGCAAGGCACTCTGAGGCAAGGCAAGGCTAATGCACGACAGCGCAAGGCTAGGCAATGCACGGAAGGCAAGCAAAGAGTAACGGAAGGCAAGGAATGCAAAGGAAAGCAGGGGAAGGGAAGGGTAACGAAAGGAACGGCACGGTAAGGGGAAATCACGCTAAGGCACGAGAACACAGGGCTAGGCAATGCAGGGCAAGGCAAGGAAAGGGTAACGCAAGGCAAGGTACGGTCAGGCGAGGCAAGGCTAATGCACGACAACGCAAGGCTAGGCAATGCACGGAAGACAAACAAAGAGTAACGGAAGGAAAGGAAAGCAAGGGAATCCAAGGCAAGGCAAGGGTAACGGAAGGAACGGCTCGGCAAGGGGAAACAAGGCTAAGGCACGGCAACGCAGGGCTAGGCAATGCACGGCAAGGCAAGGAAAGGGTAACGCAAGGCAACGCACTGTCAGGCGAGGCAAAGCTAATGCACGCCATCGCAAGGCTAGGCAGTGCACGGCTAGGGAAGGAAAGAGTAACGGAAGGAAAGGAAGGCAAGGCAAAGAATGGCAAAGCAAGTGTAACAACAGGCACGGCACGGCAAGGGGAAACAAGGCTAAGGAACGACAACGCAAGGCTAGGCAATGCACGGAAGGCAAGCAAAGAGTAACGGAAGGCAAGGAATGCAAAGGAAAGCAGGGGAAGGCAAGGGTAACGAAAGGAACGGCACGGTAAGGGGAAACAAGGCTAAGGCACGACAACAGAGGGCTAGGCAATGCAGGGCAAGGCAAGGAAAGGGAACGCAAGGCAAGGCACGGTTTGGGGAGGCAAGGCTAATGCACGACAACGCAAGGCTAGGCAATGCACGGAAGGCAAGGAAAGAGTAACGGAAGGCAAGGAAGGCAAGGGAAAGCAAGGCAAGGCAAGGGTAACGGAAGGAACGGCACGGCAAGGGGAAACAAGGCTAAGGCACGGCAACGCACGGCTAGGCAATGCACGGCAAGGCAAGGGAAGGGTAACGCAAGGCAAGGCACGGTGAGGCAAGGCAAGGCTGATGCACGACAACGCACGGCTAGGCAATTCACGGCAAGGTAAGGAAAGGTTAAAGCAAGGCAAGGCACGATCAGGCAAGGCAAGGCTAATGCACGGCAAGGCAAGGAAAGGGTAACGCAAGGCATGGCAACGTCAGGCGAGGCAAGGCTAAGCCACGACAACGCAAGGCTAGGCAATGCACGGAAGGAAAGCAAAGAGTAACGGAAGGCAAGGAAAGCAAGAGAAAGCAAGGCAAGGCAAGGGTAACGGAAGGAACGGCACGAAAAGGGGAAACAAGGCTAAGGCACGACAACACAGGGCTAGGCAATGCAGGGCAAGGCAAGTAAAGGGTAACGCAAGGCAAGGCACGGTTTGGGGAGGCAAGGCTAATGCACGACAACGCAAGGCTAGGCAATGCACGGAAGGCAAGCAAAGAGTAACGGAAGGCAAGGAATGCAAGGCAAAGCAAGGCAACGGAAGCAAGGCTATGGCAAGGTGAAAAAAGGCTAAGGCACGACCACGCAAGGCTAGGCAATGCACGGAAGGGAAGCAAAGAGTAACGGAAGGCAAGGAAGGCAAGGCAAAGCAAGGCAACGTAAGCAAGGCTATGGCAAGGTGAAAAAAGGCTAAGACACGACAACGCAAGGCTACGCAATGCACGGAAGGCAAGCAAAGAGTAACGGAAGGCAAGGAAGGCAAGGGAAAGCAAGGCAAATCAAGCAAGGCTATGGCAAGGTGAAACAAGGCTAAGGCACCACAACGCACGGCTAGGCAATGCACGGCCAGCCAAGGAAAAGGTAACGCAAGGCAAGGCACTCTGAGGCAAGGCAAGGCTAATGCACGACAGCGCAAGGCTAGGCAATGCACGGAAGGCAAGCAAAGAGTAACGGAAGGCAAGGAATGCAAAGGAAAGCAGGGGAAGGGAAGGGTAACGAAAGGAACGGCACGGTAAGGGGAAATCACGCTAAGGCACGAGAACACAGGGCTAGGCAATGCAGGGCAAGGCAAGGAAAGGGTAACGCAAGGCAAGGTACGGTCAGGCGAGGCAAGGCTAATGCACGACAACGCAAGGCTAGGCAATGCACGGAAGACAAACAAAGAGTAACGGAAGGCAAGGAAAGCAAGGGAATCCAAGGCAAGGCAAGGGTAACGGAAGGAACGGCTCGGCAAGGGGAAACAAGGCTAAGGCACGGCAACGCAGGGCTAGGCAATGCACGGCAAGGCAAGGAAAGGGTAACGCAAGGCAACGCACTGTCAGGCGAGGCAAAGCTAATGCACGCCATCGCAAGGCTAGGCAGTGCACGGCTAGGGAAGGAAAGAGTAACGGAAGGAAAGGAAGGCAAGGCAAAGAATGGCAAAGCAAGTGTAACAACAGGCACGGCACGGCAAGGGGAAACAAGGCTAAGGAACGACAACGCAAGGCTAGGCAATGCACGGAAGGCAAGCAAAGAGTAACGGAAGGCAAGGAATGCAAAGGAAAGCAGGGGAAGGCAAGGGTAACGAAAGGAACGGCACGGTAAGGGGAAACAAGGCTAAGGCACGACAACAGAGGGCTAGGCAATGCAGGGCAAGGCAAGGAAAGGGAACGCAAGGCAAGGCACGGTTTGGGGAGGCAAGGCTAATGCACGACAACGCAAGGCTAGGCAATGCACGGAAGGCAAGGAAAGAGTAACGGAAGGCAAGGAAGGCAAGGGAAAGCAAGGCAAGGCAAGGGTAACGGAAGGAACGGCACGGCAAGGGGAAACAAGGCTAAGGCACGGCAACGCACGGCTAGGCAATGCACGGCAAGGCAAGGGAAGGGTAACGCAAGGCAAGGCACGGTGAGGCAAGGCAAGGCTGATGCACGACAACGCACGGCTAGGCAATGCACGGCAAGGCAAAGAAAGGGTAACGCAAGGCAAGGCACGGTCAGGCGAGGCAAGGCTAAGGCACGACAACGCAAGGCTAGACAATTCACGAAAGGCAAGCAAAGAGTAACGGAAGGCAAGGAAGGCAAGGGAAAGCAGGGGAAGTCAAGAGTAACGGAAGGAACGGCACGGTAAGGGGAAACAAGGCTAAGGCACGACAACGCAGGGCTAGGCAATGCACTGCAAGGCAAGGAAAGGGTAACGCAAGGCCAGGCACGGTGAGGCAAGGCAAGGCTGATGCACGACAACGCACGGCTAGGCAATTCACGGCAAGGTAAGGAAAGGTTAAAGCAAGGCAAGGCACGATCAGGCGAGGCAAGGCTAAGGCACGACAACGCAAGGCTAGGCAATGCACGGAAGGCAAGCAAAGAGTAACGGAACGCAAGGAAGGCAAGGGAATGTAAGGCAAGGCAAGGTTAACGGAAGGAACGGCACGGCAAGGGGAAACAAGGCTAATTCACGGTAACGCACGTCTAGGCAATGCAGGGCAAGGCAAGGAAATGGTAACGCAAGGCAAGGCACGGTTTGGGGAGGCAAGTCTAATGCACGACAACGCAAGGCTAGGCAGTGCACGGCTAGGCAAGGAAAGAGTAACGGAAGGAAAGGAAGGCAAGGCAAAGCAAGGCAAGGCAAGTGTAACAAAATGCAAGGCACGGCAAGGGGAAACAAGGCTAAGGAACGGAAACGCACGGCTAGGCGATGCACGGCTAGGCAAGGAAAGGGTAACGCAAGGCAAGGCACGGTAAGGCAAGACAAGGGTAATGCACGACAACGCACGGCTAGGCAATGCACGGCAAGGCAAGGAAAGGGTAACGCAAGGCAAGGCACGGTGAGGCAAGGCAAGGCTATTGCACGACAACGCACGGCTAGGCAATACACGGAAGGCAAGCAAAGAGTAACGGAAGGCAAGGAAGGCAAGGGAAATCAAGGCAAGGCAAGGGTAACGGAAGGAACGGTACGGCAAGGGGAAACAAGGCTAAGGCACGACAACGCAGGGCTAGGCAATGCACGGCAAGGCAAGGAAAGGGTAACGCAAGGCAAGGCACTGTCAGGCGAGGCAAGGCTAATGCACGACAACGCAAGGCTAGGCAGTGCACGGCTAGGCAAGGAAAGGGTAACGCAAGGCAAGGCACGGTGAGGCAAGGCAAGGCTAATGCACGACAACGCACGGCTAGGCAATGCACGGCAAGGCAAGGAAAGGGTAACGCAAGGCAAGGCACGGTCAGGCGAGGCAAGGCTAAGGCACGACAACGCAAGGCTAGGCAATGCACGGAAGGCAAGCAAAGAGCAACGGAAGGCAAGGAAGGCAAGGGAAAGCAGGGGAAGGCAAGGGTAACGGAAGGAACGGCACGGTAAGGGGAACAAGGCTAAGGCACGACAACGCAGGGCTAGGCAATGCACGGCAAAGCAAGGAAAGGGTAACGCAAGGCAAGGCACGGTCACGCGAGGCAAGGGTAATGCACGACAACGCAAGGCTACGCAGTGCACGGCTAGGCAAGGAAAGAGTAACGGAAGGAAATATTGGCAAGGCAAACAAGGCAAGGCAAGTGTAACAAATGGCACGGCACGGCAAGGGGAATCAAGGCTAAGGCACGGCAAGGCAAGGCTAAGCAATGAACGGCCAGGCAAGGAAAGGGTAACGCAAGGCAAGGCACGGTAAGGCAAGGCGAGGCTAATGCACGACAACGCACGGCTAGGCAATGCACGGCAAGGCAAGGAAAGGGTAACGCAAGGCAAGGCACGGTTAGGCGAGGCAAGGCTAAGGCACGACAACGCAAGGCTAGGCAATGCACGGAAGGCAAGCAAAGAGTAACGGAAGGCAAGGAATGCAAGGCAAAGGAAGGCAACGCAAGCAAGGCTATGGCAAGGTGAAAAAAGGCTAAGGCACGAGAATGCAAGGCTAGGCAATGCACGGAAGGCAAGGAAAGAGTAACGGAATGGAAGGAAGGCAAGGCAAAGCAAGGCAAAGCAAGCAAGGCTATGGCAAGGTGAAACAAGGCTAAGGCACCACAACGCACGGCTAGGCAATGCACGGCCAGCCAAGGAAAAGGTAACGCAAGGCAAGGCACTGTAAGGCAAGGCAAGGCTAATGCACGACAGCGCAAGGCTAGGCAATGCACGGAAGGCAAGCAAAGAGTAACGGAAACCAAGGAAGGCAAGGGAAAGCAAGGCAAGGCAAGGGTAACGGAAGGAACGGCACGGCAAGGGGAAACAAGGCTAAGGCACGACAACGCACGGCTAGGCAATGCACGGCAAGGCAAGGAAAGGGTAACGCCAGGCAAGGCACGGTCAGGCAAGGCAAGGCTAATGCACGACAAGGCAAGGCTAGGAAGTGCACGGCAAGGCAAGGAAAGGGTAACGCAAGGCATGGCACTGTCAGGCGAGGCAAGGCTAAGGCACGACAACGCAAGGCTAGGCAATGCCGGAAGGAAAGCAAAGAGTAACGGAAGGCAAGGAAAGCAAGGGAAAGCAAGGCAAGGCAAGGGTAACGGAAGGAACGGCACGGCAAGGGGAAACAAGGCTTAGGCACGACAACACAGGGCTAGGCAATGCAGGGCAAGGCAAGTAAAGGGTAACGCAAGGCAAGGCACGGTTTGGGGAGGCAAGGCTAATGCACGACAACGCAAGGCTAGGCAATGCACGGAAGGCAAGCAAAGAGTAACGGAAGGAAAGGAAGGCAAGGCAAAGCAAGGCAACGCAAGCAAGGCTATGGCAAGGTGAAAAAAGGCTAAGGCACGACCACGCAAGGCTAGGCAATGCACGGAAGGGAAGCAAAGAGTAACGGAAGGCAAGGAAGGCAAGGCAAAGCAAGGCAACGCAAGCAAGGCTATGGCAAGGTGAAAAAAGGCTAAGCCACGACAACGCAAGGCTAGGCAATGCACGGAAGGCAAGCAAAGAGTAACGGAAGGCAAGGAAGGCAAGGGAAAGCAAGGCAAGGCAAGGGTAACGGAAGGAACGGCACGGCAAGGGGAAACAAGGCTAAGGCACGACAACGCACGGCTAGGCAATGCACGGCAAGGCAAGGAAAGGGTAACGCAAGGCAAGGCACTGTGAGGCAAGGCAAGGCTAATGCACGACAGCGCAAGGCTAGGCAATGCACGGAAGGCAAGCAAAGAGTAACGGAAACCAAGGAAGGCAAGGGAAAGCAAGGCAAGGCAAGGTTAACGGAAGGAACGGCACGGCAAGGGGAAACAAGGCTAAGGCACGACAACGCAGGGCTAGGCAATGCACGGCAAGGCAAGGAAAGGGTAACGCAAGGCAAGGCACGGTCAGGCAAGGCAAGGCTAATGCACGGCAAGGCAAGGAAAGGGTAACGCAAGGCATGGCAACGTCAGGCGAGGCAAGGCTAAGCCACGACAACGCAAGGCTAGGCAATGCACGGAAGGAAAGCAAAGAGTAACGGAAGGCAAGGAAAGCAAGAGAAAGCAAGGCAAGGCAAGGGTAACGGAAGGAACGGCACGAAAAGGGGAAACAAGGCTAAGGCACGACAACACAGGGCTAGGCAATGCAGGGCAAAGCAAGTAAAGGGTAACGCAAGGCAAGGCACGGTTTGGGGAGGCAAGGCTAATGCACGACAACGCAAGGCTAGGCAATGCACGGAAGGCAAGCAAAGAGTAACGGAAGGCAAGGAATGCAAGGCAAAGCAAGGCAACGGAAGCAAGGCTATGGGAAGGTGAAAAAAGGCTAAGGCACGACAAAGCAAGGCTAGGCAATGCACGGAAGGCAAGCAAAGAGTAACGGAAGGCAAGGAAGGCAAGGCAAAGCAAGGCAACGCAAGCAAGCCTATGGCAAGGTGAAAAAAGGCTAAAGAACGACAACGCAAGGCTACGCAATGCACGGAAGGCAAGCAAAGAGTAACGGAAGGCAAGGAAGGCAAGGGAAAGCAAGGCAAATTAAGGCACGACAACGCACGGCTAGGCAATGCACGGCAAGGCAAGGAAAGGGTAACGCAAGGCAAGGCACGGTGAGGCAAGGCAAGGCTAATGTACGACAACGCACGGCTAGGCAATGCACGGAAGGCAAGCAAAGAGTAACGGAAGGCAAGGAATGCAAAGGAAAGCAGGGGAAGGGAAGGGTAACGAAAGGAACGGCACGGTAAGGGGAAATCACGCTAAGGCACGAGAACACAGGGCTAGGCAATGCAGGGCAAGGCAAGGAAAGGGTAACGCAAGGCAAGGTACGGTCAGGCGAGGCAAGGCTAATGCACGACAACGCAAGGCTAGGCAATGCACGGAAGACAAACAAAGAGTAACGGAAGGCAAGGAAAGCAAGGGAATCCAAGGCAAGGCAAGGGTAACGGAAGGAACGGCTCGGCAAGGGGAAACAAGGCTAAGGCACGGCAACGCAGGGCTAGGCAATGCACGGCAAGGCAAGGAAAGGGTAACGCAAGGCAACGCACTGTCAGGCGAGGCAAAGCTAATGCACGCCATCGCAAGGCTAGGCAGTGCACGGCTAGGGAAGGAAAGAGTAACGGAAGGAAAGGAAGGCAAGGCAAAGAATGGCAAAGCAAGTGTAACAACAGGCACGGCACGGCAAGGGGAAACAAGGCTAAGGAACGACAACGCAAGGCTAGGCAATGCACGGAAGGCAAGCAAAGAGTAACGGAAGGCAAGGAATGCAAAGGAAAGCAGGGGAAGGCAAGGGTAACGAAAGGAACGGCACGGTAAGGGGAAACAAGGCTAAGGCACGACAACAGAGGGCTAGGCAATGCAGGGCAAGGCAAGGAAAGGGAACGCAAGGCAAGGCACGGTTTGGGGAGGCAAGGCTAATGCACGACAACGCAAGGCTAGGCAATGCACGGAAGGCAAGGAAAGAGTAACGGAAGGCAAGGAAGGCAAGGGAAAGCAAGGCAAGGCAAGGGTAACGGAAGGAACGGCACGGCAAGGGGAAACAAGGCTAAGGCACGGCAACGCACGGCTAGGCAATGCACGGCAAGGCAAGGGAAGGGTAACGCAAGGCAAGGCACGGTGAGGCAAGGCAAGGCTGATGCACGACAACGCACGGCTAGGCAATGCACGGCAAGGCAAAGAAAGGGTAACGCAAGGCAAGGCACGGTCAGGCGAGGCAAGGCTAAGGCACGACAACGCAAGGCTAGACAATTCACGAAAGGCAAGCAAAGAGTAACGGAAGGCAAGGAAGGCAAGGGAAAGCAGGGGAAGTCAAGAGTAACGGAAGGAACGGCACGGTAAGGGGAAACAAGGCTAAGGCACGACAACGCAGGGCTAGGCAATGCACTGCAAGGCAAGGAAAGGGTAACGCAAGGCCAGGCACGGTGAGGCAAGGCAAGGCTGATGCACGACAACGCACGGCTAGGCAATTCACGGCAAGGTAAGGAAAGGTTAAAGCAAGGCAAGGCACGATCAGGCAAGGCAAGGCTAATGCACGGCAAGGCAAGGAAAGGGTAACGCAAGGCATGGCAACGTCAGGCGAGGCAAGGCTAAGCCACGACAACGCAAGGCTAGGCAATGCACGGAAGGAAAGCAAAGAGTAACGGAAGGCAAGGAAAGCAAGAGAAAGCAAGGCAAGGCAAGGGTAACGGAAGGAACGGCACGAAAAGGGGAAACAAGGCTAAGGCACGACAACACAGGGCTAGGCAATGCAGGGCAAAGCAAGTAAAGGGTAACGCAAGGCAAGGCACGGTTTGGGGAGGCAAGGCTAATGCACGACAACGCAAGGCTAGGCAATGCACGGAAGGCAAGCAAAGAGTAACGGAAGGCAAGGAATGCAAGGCAAAGCAAGGCAACGGAAGCAAGGCTATGGCAAGGTGAAAAAAGGCTAAGGCACGACCACGCAAGGCTAGGCAATGCACGGAAGGGAAGCAAAGAGTAACGGAAGGCAAGGAAAGCAAGGCAAAGCAAGGCAACGTAAGCAAGCCTATGGCAAGGTGAAAAAAGGCTAAAGAACGACAACGCAAGGCTACGCAATGCACGGAAGGCAAGCAAAGAGTAACGGAAGGCAAGGAAGGCAAGGGAAAGCAAGGCAAATCAAGCAAGGCTATGGCAAGGTGAAACAAGGCTAAGGCACCACAACGCACGGCTAGGCAATGCACGGCCAGCCAAGGAAAAGGTAACGCAAGGCAAGGCACTCTGAGGCAAGGCAAGGCTAATGCACGACAGCGCAAGGCTAGGCAATGCACGGAAGGCAAGCAAAGAGTAACGGAAGGCAAGGAATGCAAAGGAAAGCAGGGGAAGGGAAGGGTAACGAAAGGAACGGCACGGTAAGGGGAAATCACGCTAAGGCACGAGAACACAGGGCTAGGCAATGCAGGGCAAGGCAAGGAAAGGGTAACGCAAGGCAAGGTACGGTCAGGCGAGGCAAGGCTAATGCACGACAACGCAAGGCTAGGCAATGCACGGAAGACAAACAAAGAGTAACGGAAGGCAAGGAAAGCAAGGGAATCCAAGGCAAGGCAAGGGTAACGGAAGGAACGGCTCGGCAAGGGGAAACAAGGCTAAGGCACGGCAACGCAGGGCTAGGCAATGCACGGCAAGGCAAGGAAAGGGTAACGCAAGGCAACGCACTGTCAGGCGAGGCAAAGCTAATGCACGCCATCGCAAGGCTAGGCAGTGCACGGCTAGGGAAGGAAAGAGTAACGGAAGGAAAGGAAGGCAAGGCAAAGAATGGCAAAGCAAGTGTAACAACAGGCACGGCACGGCAAGGGGAAACAAGGCTAAGGAACGACAACGCAAGGCTAGGCAATGCACGGAAGGCAAGCAAAGAGTAACGGAAGGCAAGGAATGCAAAGGAAAGCAGGGGAAGGCAAGGGTAACGAAAGGAACGGCACGGTAAGGGGAAACAAGGCTAAGGCACGACAACAGAGGGCTAGGCAATGCAGGGCAAGGCAAGGAAAGGGAACGCAAGGCAAGGCACGGTTTGGGGAGGCAAGGCTAATGCACGACAACGCAAGGCTAGGCAATGCACGGAAGGCAAGGAAAGAGTAACGGAAGGCAAGGAAGGCAAGGGAAAGCAAGGCAAGGCAAGGGTAACGGAAGGAACGGCACGGCAAGGGGAAACAAGGCTAAGGCACGGCAACGCACGGCTAGGCAATGCACGGCAAGGCAAGGGAAGGGTAACGCAAGGCAAGGCACGGTGAGGCAAGGCAAGGCTAATGCACGACAACGCACGGCTAGGCAATACACGGCAAGGCAAAGAAAGGGTAACGCAAGGCAAGGCACGGTCAGGCGAGGCAAGGCTAAGGCACGACAACGCAAGGCTAGGCAATGCACGGAAGGCAAGCAAAGAGTAACGGAAGGCAAGGAAGGCAAGGGAAAGCAAGGGAAGTCAAGAGTAACGGAAGGAACGGCACGGTAAGGGGAAACAAGGCTAAGGCACGACAACGCAGGGCTAGGCAATGCACTGCAAGGCAAGGAAAGGGTAACGCAAGGCCAGGCACGGTGAGGCAAGGCAAGGCTGATGCACGACAACGCACGGCTAGGCAATTCACGGCAAGGTAAGGAAAGGTTAAAGCAAGGCAAGGCACGATCAGGCAAGGCAAGGGTAATGCACGGCAAGGCAAGGAAAGGGTAACGCAAGGCATGGCAACGTCAGGCGAGGCAAGGCTAAGCCACGACAACGCAAGGCTAGGCAATGCACGGAAGGAAAGCAAAGAGTAACGGAAGGCAAGGAAAGCAAGAGAAAGCAAGGCAAGGCAAGGGTAACGGAAGGAACGGCACGAAAAGGGGAAACAAGGCTAAGGCACGACAACACAGGGCTAGGCAATGCAGGGCAAAGCAAGTAAAGGGTAACGCAAGGCAAGGCACGGTTTGGGGAGGCAAGGCTAATGCACGACAACGCAAGGCTAGGTAATGTACGGAAGGCAAGCAAAGAGTAACGGAAGGCAAGGAATGCAAGGCAAAGCAAGGCAACGGAAGCAAGGCTATGGCAAGGTGAAAAAAGGCTAAGGCACGACCACGCAAGGCTAGGCAATGCACGGAAGGGAAGCAAAGAGTAACGGAAGGCAAGGAAGGCAAGGCAAAGCAAGGCAACGCAAGCAAGGCTATGGCAAGGTGAAAAAAGGCTAAGACACGACAACGCAAGGCTACGCAATGCACGGAAGGCAAGCAAAGAGTAACGGAAGGCAAGGAAGGCAAGGGAAAGCAAGGCAAATCAAGCAAGGCTATGGCAAGGTGAAACAAGGCTAAGGCACCACAACGCACGGCTAGGCAATGCACGGCCAGCCAAGGAAAAGGTAACGCAAGGCAAGGCACTCTGAGGCAAGGCAAGGCTAATGCACGACAGCGCAAGGCTAGGCAATGCACGGAAGGCAAGCAAAGAGTAACGGAAGGCAAGGAATGCAAAGGAAAGCAGGGGAAGGGAAGGGTAACGAAAGGAACGGCACGGTAAGGGGAAATCACGCTAAGGCACGAGAACACAGGGCTAGGCAATGCAGGGCAAGGCAAGGAAAGGGTAACGCAAGGCAAGGTACGGTCAGGCGAGGCAAGGCTAATGCACGACAACGCAAGGCTAGGCAATGCACGGAAGACAAACAAAGAGTAACGGAAGGCAAGGAAAGCAAGGGAATCCAAGGCAAGGCAAGGGTAACGGAAGGAACGGCTCGGCAAGGGGAAACAAGGCTAAGGCACGGCAACGCAGGGCTAGGCAATGCACGGCAAGGCAAGGAAAGGGTAACGCAAGGCAACGCACTGTCAGGCGAGGCAAAGCTAATGCACGCCATCGCAAGGCTAGGCAGTGCACGGCTAGGGAAGGAAAGAGTAACGGAAGGAAAGGAAGGCAAGGCAAAGAATGGCAAAGCAAGTGTAACAACAGGCACGGCACGGCAAGGGGAAACAAGGCTAAGGAACGACAACGCAAGGCTAGGCAATGCACGGAAGGCAAGCAAAGAGTAACGGAAGGCAAGGAATGCAAAGGAAAGCAGGGGAAGGCAAGGGTAACGAAAGGAACGGCACGGTAAGGGGAAACAAGGCTAAGGCACGACAACAGAGGGCTAGGCAATGCAGGGCAAGGCAAGGAAAGGGAACGCAAGGCAAGGCACGGTTTGGGGAGGCAAGGCTAATGCACGACAACGCAAGGCTAGGCAATGCACGGAAGGCAAGGAAAGAGTAACGGAAGGCAAGGAAGGCAAGGGAAAGCAAGGCAAGGCAAGGGTAACGGAAGGAACGGCACGGCAAGGGGAAACAAGGCTAAGGCACGGCAACGCACGGCTAGGCAATGCACGGCAAGGCAAGGGAAGGGTAACGCAAGGCAAGGCACGGTGAGGCAAGGCAAGGCTGATGCACGACAACGCACGGCTAGGCAATGCACGGCAAGGCAAAGAAAGGGTAACGCAAGGCAAGGCACGGTCAGGCGAGGCAAGGCTAAGGCACGACAACGCAAGGCTAGACAATTCACGAAAGGCAAGCAAAGAGTAACGGAAGGCAAGGAAGGCAAGGGAAAGCAGGGGAAGTCAAGAGTAACGGAAGGAACGGCACGGTAAGGGGAAACAAGGCTAAGGCACGACAACGCAGGGCTAGGCAATGCACTGCAAGGCAAGGAAAGGGTAACGCAAGGCCAGGCACGGTGAGGCAAGGCAAGGCTGATGCACGACAACGCACGGCTAGGCAATTCACGGCAAGGTAAGGAAAGGTTAAAGCAAGGCAAGGCACGATCAGGCGAGGCAAGGCTAAGGCACGACAACGCAAGGCTAGGCAATGCACGGAAGGCAAGCAAAGAGTAACGGAACGCAAGGAAGGCAAGGGAATGTAAGGCAAGGCAAGGTTAACGGAAGGAACGGCACGGCAAGGGGAAACAAGGCTAATTCACGGTAACGCACGTCTAGGCAATGCAGGGCAAGGCAAGGAAATGGTAACGCAAGGCAAGGCACGGTTTGGGGAGGCAAGTCTAATGCACGACAACGCAAGGCTAGGCAGTGCACGGCTAGGCAAGGAAAGAGTAACGGAAGGAAAGGAAGGCAAGGCAAAGCAAGGCAAGGCAAGTGTAACAAAATGCAAGGCACGGCAAGGGGAAACAAGGCTAAGGAACGGAAACGCACGGCTAGGCGATGCACGGCTAGGCAAGGAAAGGGTAACGCAAGGCAAGGCACGGTAAGGCAAGACAAGGGTAATGCACGACAACGCACGGCTAGGCAATGCACGGCAAGGCAAGGAAAGGGTAACGCAAGGCAAGGCACGGTGAGGCAAGGCAAGGCTAATGCACGACAACGCACGGCTAGGCAATACACGGAAGGCAAGCAAAGAGTAACGGAAGGCAAGGAAGGCAAGGGAAAGCAAGGCAAGGCAAGGGTAACGGAAGGAACGGCTCGGCAAGGGGAAACAATTCTAAGGCACGGCAACGCAGGGCTAGGCAATGCACGGCAAGGCAAGGAAAGGATAACGAAAGGCAAGGCACGGTCAGGCGAGGCAAGGGTAATGCACGACAACGCAAGGCTAGGCAGTGCACGGCTAGGCAAGGAAAGAGTAACGGAAGGAAATGAAGTCAAGGCAAAACACGGCAAGGCAAGTGTAACAACAGGCACGGTACGGCAAGGGGAAACAAGGCTAAGGCACGAGAACGCAAGGCTGAGGCAAGGAACGGAAGGCAAGCAAAGAGTAACGGAAGGCAAGGAATGCAAAGGAAAGCAGGGGAAGGCAAGGGTAACGGAAGGAACGGCACGGCAAGGGGAAACAAGGCTAAGGCACGGCAACGCACGGCTAGGCAATGCACGGCAAGGCAAGTAAAGGGTAACGCAAGGCAATGCACGGTGAGGCAAGGCAAGGCTGAGGCACGACAACGCACGGCTAGGCAATGCACGGCAAGGCAAGGAAAGGGTAACGCAAGGCAAGGCACGGTCAGGCGAGGCAAGGCTAAGGCACGACAACGCAAGGCTAGGCAATGCACGGAAGGCAAGCAAAGAGCAACGGAAGGCAAGGAAGGCAAGGGAAAGCAGGGGAAGGCAAGGGTAACGGAAGGAACGGCACGGTAAGGGGAACAAGGCTAAGGCACGACAACGCAGGGCTAGGCAATGCACGGCAAAGCAAGGAAAGGGTAACGCAAGGCAAGGCACGGTCACGCGAGGCAAGGGTAATGCACGACAACGCAAGGCTACGCAGTGCACGGCTAGGCAAGGAAAGAGTAACGGAAGGAAATATTGGCAAGGCAAACAAGGCAAGGCAAGTGTAACAAATGGCACGGCACGGTAAGGGGAACAAGGCTAAGGCACGGCAAGGCAAGGCTAAGCAATGAACGGCCAGGCAAGGAAAGGGTAACGCAAGGCAAGGCACGGTAAGGCAAGGCGAGGCTAATGCACGACAACGCACGGCTAGGCAATGCACGGCAAGGCAAGGAAAGGGTAACGCAAGGCAAGGCACGGTTAGGCGAGGCAAGGCTAAGGCACGACAACGCAAGGCTAGGCAATGCACGGAAGGCAAGCAAAGAGTAACGGAAGGCAAGGAATGCAAGGCAAAGGAAGGCAACGCAAGCAAGGCTATGGCAAGGTGAAAAAAGGCTAAGGCACGAGAATGCAAGGCTAGGCAATGCACGGAAGGCAAGGAAAGAGTAACGGAATGGAAGGAAGGCAAGGCAAAGCAAGGCAAAGCAAGCAAGGCTATGGCAAGGTGAAACAAGGCTAAGGCACCACAACGCACGGCTAGGCAATGCACGGCCAGCCAAGGAAAAGGTAACGCAAGGCAAGGCACTGTAAGGCAAGGCAAGGCTAATGCACGACAGCGCAAGGCTAGGCAATGCACGGAAGGCAAGCAAAGAGTAACGGAAACCAAGGAAGGCAAGGGAAAGCAAGGCAAGGCAAGGGTAACGGAAGGAACGGCACGGCAAGGGGAAACAAGGCTAAGGCACGACAACGCACGGCTAGGCAATGCACGGCAAGGCAAGGAAAGGGTAACGCCAGGCAAGGCACGGTCAGGCAAGGCAAGGCTAATGCACGACAAGGCAAGGCTAGGAAGTGCACGGCAAGGCAAGGAAAGGGTAACGCAAGGCATGGCACTGTCAGGCGAGCCAAGGCTAAGGCACGACAACGCAAGGCTAGGCAATGCCGGAAGGAAAGCAAAGAGTAACGGAAGGCAAGGAAAGCAAGGGAAAGCAAGGCAAGGCAAGGGTAACGGAAGGAACGGCACGGCAAGGGGAAACAAGGCTTAGGCACGACAACACAGGGCTAGGCAATGCAGGGCAAGGCAAGTAAAGGGTAACGCAAGGCAAGGCACGGTTTGGGGAGGCAAGGCTAATGCACGACAACGCAAGGCTAGGCAATGCACGGAAGGCAAGCAAAGAGTAACGGAAGGAAAGGAAGGCAAGGCAAAGCAAGGCAACGCAAGCAAGGCTATGGCAAGGTGAAAAAAGGCTAAGGCACGACCACGCAAGGCTAGGCAATGCACGGAAGGGAAGCAAAGAGTAACGGAAGGCAAGGAAGGCAAGGCAAAGCAAGGCAACGCAAGCAAGGCTATGGCAAGGTGAAAAAAGGCTAAGGCACGACAACGCAAGGCTAGGAAATGCACGGAAGGCAAGCAAAGAGTAACGGAAGGCAAGGAAGGCAAGGGAAAGCAAGGCAAGGCAAGGGTAACGGAAGGAACGGCACGGTAAGGGGAAACAAAGCTAAGGCACGACAATGCAGGGCTAGGCAATGCACGGCAAGGCAAGGAAAGGGCAAAGCAAGGCAAGGCACGGTGAGGCAAGGCAAGGCAAATGCACGACAACGCACGGCTAGGCAATGCACGGCAAGGCAAGGCAAGGAAAGGGTAACGCAAGGCAAGGCACGGTCAGGCGAGGCAAGGCTAAGGAACGACAACGCAAGGCTAGGCAATGCACGGAAGGCAAGCAAAGAGTAACGGAAGGCAAGGCAATGCAAGGGAAAGCAAGGCAAGGCAATGGTAACGGAAGGAACGGCACGGCAAGGGGAAACAAGGCTAAGGCACGGTAACGCACGGCTAGGCAATGCAGGGCAAGGTAAGGAAATGGTAACGCAAGGCAAGGCACGGTTTGGGGAGGCAAGGCTAATGCACGACAACGCAAGGCTAGGCAGTGCACGGCTAGGCAAGGAAAGAGTAACGGAAGGAAAGGAAGGCAAGGCAAAGCAAGGCAAGGCAAGTGTAACAAAATGCAAGGCACGGCAAGGGGAAACAAGGCTAAGGAACGGAAACGCACGGCTAGGCAATGCACGGCCAGGCAAGGAAAGGGTAACGCAAGGTAAGGCACGGTCAGGCAAGACAAGGGTAATGCACGACAACGCACGGCTAGGCAATGCACGGCAAGGCAAGGAAAGGGTAACGCAAGGCAAGGCACGGTGAGCCAAGGCAAGGCTGATGCACGACAACGCAAGGCTAGGCAATGCACGGAAGGCAAGCAAAGAGTAACGGAAGGCAAGGAAGGCAAGGGAAACCAAGGCAAGGCAAGGGTAACGGAAGGAACGGCTCGGAAAGGGGAAACAATTCTAAGGCACGGCAAGGCAGGGCTAGGCAATGCACGGCAAGGCAAGGAAAGGGTAACGCAAGGCAAGGCACTGTCTGGCGAGGCAAAGCTAATGCACGACATCGCAAGGCTAGGCAGTGCACGGCTAGGCAAGGAAATGGTAACGCAAGGCAAGGCACGGTGAGGTAAGGCAAGGCTGATGCACGACAACGCACGGGTAGGCAATGCACGGCAAGGCAAGGAAAGGGTAACGCAAGGCAAGGCACGGTCAGGCGAGGCAAGGCTAAGGCACGACAACGCAAGGCTAGGCAATGCACGGAAGGCAAGCAAAGAGTAACGGAAGGCAAGGAAGGCAAGGGAAAGCAGGGGAAGGCAAGGGTAACGGAAGGAACGGCACGGTAAGGGGAAACAAGGCTATGGCACGACAACGCAGGGCTAGGCAATGCACGGCAAGGCAAAGAAAGGGTAACGCAAGGCAAGGCACGGTCAGGCGAGGCAAGGGTAATGCACGACAACGCAAGGCTACGCAGGGCACGGCTAGGCAAGGAAAGAGTAACGGAAGGAAAGGAAGGCAAGGCAAAGCAAGGCAAGGCAAGTGTAACAAATGGTACGGCACGGCAAGGGGAAACAAGGCTAAGGCACGGCAACGCAAGGCTAAGCAATGAACGGCCAGGCAAGGAAAGGGTAACGCAAGGCAAGGCAGGGTAAGGCAAGGCGAGGCTAATGCACGACAAGGCAAGGCTAGGCAATGCACGGCAAGGCAAGGAAAGGGTAACGCAAGGCAAGGCACGGTTAGGCGAGGCAAGGCTAAGGCACGACAACGCAAAGCTAGGCAATGCACGGAAGGCAAGCAAAGAGTAACGGAAAGCAAGGAATGCAAGGCAAAGCAAGGCAAAGCAAGCAAGTCTATGGCAAGGTGAAACAAGGCTAAGGCACCACAACGCACGGCTAGGCAATGCACGGCCAGCCAAGGAAAAGGTAACGGAAGGCAAGGCACTCTGAGGCAAGGCAAGGCTAATGCACGACAGCGCAAGGCTAGGCAATGCACGGAAGGCAAGCAAAGAGTAACGGAAACCAAGGAAGGCAAGGGAAAGCAAGGCAAGGCAAGGGTAAAGGAAGGAACGGCACGGCAAGGGGAAACAAGGCTAAGGCACGACAACGCACGGCTAGGCAATGCACGGCAAGGCAAGGAAAGGGTAACGCCAGGCAAGGCACGGTCAGGCAAGGCAAGGCTAATGCACGACAAGGCAAGGCTAGGCAGTGCACGGCAAGGCAAGGAAAGGGTAACGCAAGGCAAGGCACGGTCAGGCGAGGCAAGGCTAAGGCACGACAACGCAAGGCTAGGCAATGCTCGAAAGGCAAGCAAAGAGTAACGGAAGGCAAGGAAGGCAAGGGAAAGCAGGGGAAGGCAAGGGTAACGGAAGGAACGGCACGGTAAGGGGAAAGAAGGCTAAGGCACGACAACGCAGGGCTAGGCAATGCACGGCAAGGCAAGGAAAGGGTAACGCAAGGCAAGGCACGGTCAGGCGAGGCAAGGGTAATGCACGACAACGCAAGGCTACGCAGTGCACGGCTAGGCAAGGAAAGAGTAACGGAAAGAAAGGAAGGCAAGGCAAAGCAAGGCAAGGCAAGTGTAACAAAAGGCACGGCACGGCAAGGGGAAACAAGGCTAAGGCACGGCAACGCAAGGCTAAGAAATGCACGGCCAGGCAAGTAAAGGGTTAGGGTTAGGCAAGGCTAATGCCCGACAAGGCAAGGCTAGGCAGTGCACAGCAAGGCAAGGAAAGGGTAACGCAAGGCAAGGCACGGTTAGGCAAGGCAAGGCTGATGCACGACAACGCACGGCTAGGCAATGCACGGCAAGGCAAGGAAAGGGTAACGCAAGGCAAGGCACGGTCAGGCGAGGCAAGGCTAAGGCACGACAACGCAAGGCTAGGCAATGCACGGAAGGCAAGCAAAGAGTAACGGAAGGCAAGGAAGGCAAGGGAAAGCAGGGGAAGGCAAGGGTAACGGAAGGAACGGCACGGTAAGTGGAAACAAGGCTATGGCACGACAACGCAGGGCTACGCAGTGCACGGCTAGGCAAGGAAAGAGTAACGGAAGGAAATGAAGGCAAGGCAAAGGAAGGCAAGGCAAGTGTAACAAATGGCACGGCACGGCAAGGGGAAACAAGGCTAAGGCACGGCAACGCAAGGCTAAGCAATGAACGGCCAGGCAAGGAAAGGGTAACGCAAGGCAAGGCACGGTAAGGCAAGGCGAGGCTAATGCACGACAAGGCAAGGCTAGGCAATGCACGGAAAGGCAAGGAAAGGGTAACGCAAGGCAAGGCACGGTTAGGCGAGGCAAGGCTAAGGCACGACAACGCAAGGCTAGGCAATGCACGGAAGGGAAGCAAAGAGTAACAGTAGGCAAAGAAGGGAAGTCAAAGCAAGGCAATGCAAGCAAGGCTATGGCAAGGTGAAACAAGGCTAAGGCACCACAACGCACGGCTAGGCAATGCACGGCCAGCCAAGGAAAAGGTAACGCAAGGCAAGGCACTGTGAGGCAAGGCAAGGCTAATGCACGACAGCGCAAGGCTAGGCAATGCACGGAAGGCAAGCAAAGAGTAACGGAAACCAAGGAAGGAAAGGGAAAGCAAGGCAAGGCAAGGGTAACGGAAGGAACGGCACGGCAAGGGGAAACAAGGCTAAGGCACGACAACGCACGGCTAGGCAATGCACGGCAAGGCAAGGAAAGGGTAACGCCAGGCAAGGCACGGTCAGGCAAGGCAAGGCTAATGCCCGAAAAGGCAAGGCTAGGCAGTGCACAGCAAGGCAAGGAAAGGGTAACGCAAGGCAAGGTACGGTCAGGCGAGGCAAGGCTAATGCACGACAACGCAAGGCTTGGCAATGCACGGAAGACAAACAAAGAGTAACGGAAGGCAAGGAAGGCAAGGGAAACCAAGGCAAGGCAAGGGTAACGGAAGGAACGGCTCGGCAAGGGGAAACAAGGCTAAGGCACGGCAACGCAGGGTTTGGCAATGCACCGCAAGGCAAGGAAAGGGTAACGCAAGGCAAGGCACTGTCAGGCGAGGCAAAGCTAATGCACGACATCGCAAGGCTAGGCAGTGCACGGCTAGGGAAGGAAAGAGTAACGGAAGGAAAGGAAGGCAAGGCAAAGAATGGCAAGGCAAGTGTAACAACAGACACGGCACGGCAAGGGGAAACAAGGCTAAGGCACGACAACGCAAGGCTAGGCAATGCACGGAAGGCAAGCAAAGAGTAACGGAAGGCAAGGAATGCAAAGGAAAGCAGGGGAAGGCAAGGGTAACCAAAGGAACGGCACGGTAAGGGGAAACAAGGCTAAGGCACAACAACAGAGGGCTAGGCAATGCAGGGCAAGGCAAGGAAAGGGTAACGCAAGGCAAGGCACGGTTTGGGGAGGCAAGGCTAATGCACGACAACGCAAGGCTAGGCAATGCACGGAAGGAAGCAAAGAGTAACGGAAGGCAAGGGAAAGCAAGGCAAGGCAAGTGTAACAAAAGGCACGGCAAGGCAAGGGGAAACAAGGCTAAGGCACGGCAACGCAAGGCTAAGCAATGCAAAGCCAGGGAAGGAAAGGGTAACGCAAGGCAAGGCACGGTAAGGCAAGGCGAGGCTAATGCACGACAACGCAAGGCTACGCAGTGCACGGCTAGGCAAGGAAAGAGTAACGGAAGGAAAGGAAGGCAAGGCAAAGCAAGGCAAGGCAAGTGTAACAAAAGGCACGGCACGGCAAGGGGAAACAAGACTAAGGCACGACAACGCACGGCTAGGCAATGCACGGCAAGGCAAGGAAAGGGTAACGCAAGGCAAGGCACGGTCAGGCGAGGCAAGGCTAAGGCACGACAACGCAAGGCTAGGCAGTGCACGGCTAGGCAAGGAAAGAGTAACGGAAGGAAAGGAAGGCAAGGCAAAGCTAGGCAAGTCAAGTGTAACAAAAGGCACGGCAAGGCAAGGGGAAACAAGGCTAAGGCACGGCAACGCAAGGCTAAGCAATGCAAAGCCAGGGAAGGAAAGGGTAACGCAAGGCAAGGCACGGTAAGGCAAGGCGAGGCTAATGCACGACAACGCACGGCTAGGCAATGCGCGGCAAGGCAAGGAAAGGGTAACGCAAGGCAAGGCACGGTTAGGCGAGGCAAGGGTAAGGCACGACAACGCAAGGCTAGGCAATGCACGGAAGGCAAGCAAAGAGTAACGGAAGGCAAGGAATGCAAGGCAAAGCAAGGCAACGCAAGCAAGGCTATGGCAAGGTGAAAAAAGGCTAAGGCAGGACAACGCAAGGCTAGGCAATGCACGGAAGGCAAGCAAAGAGTAACGGAATGGAAGGAAGGCAAGGCAAAGCAAGCAAGGCTATGGCAAGGTGAAACAAGGCCAAGGCACCACAACGCACGGCTAGGCAATGCACGGCCAGCCAAAGAAAAGGTAACGCAAGTCAAGGCACTGTGAGGCAAGGCAAGGCTAATGCACGACAGCGCAAGGCTAGGCAATGCACGGAAGGCAAGCAAAGAGTAACGGAAACCAAGGAAGGCAAGGGAAAGCAAGGCAAGGCAAGGGTAACGGAAGGAACGGCACGGCAAGGGGAAACAAGGCTGAGGCACGACAACGCACGGCTAGGCAATGCACGGCAAGGCAAGGAAAGGGTAACGCCAGGCAAGGCACGGTCAGGCAAGGCAAAGCTATGCCCGACAAGGCAAGGCTAGGCAGTGCACAGCAAGGCAAGGAAAGGGTAACGCAAGGCAAGGCACGGTGAGGCAAGGCAAGGCTGATGCACGACAACGCACGGCTAGGCAATGCACGGCAAGGCAAGGAAAGGGTAACGCAAGGCAAGGCACGGTCAGGCGAGGCAAGGCTAAGGCACGACAACGCAAGGCTAGGCAATGCACGGAAGGCAAGCAAAGAGTAACGGAAGGCAAGGAAGGCAAGGGAAAGCAGGGGAAGGCAAGGGTAACGGAAGGAACGGCACGGTAAGTGGAAACAAGGCTATGGCACGACAACGCAGGGCTACGCAGTGTACGGCTAGGCAAGGAAAGAGTAACGGAAGGAAATGAAGGCAAGGCAAAGGAAGGCAAGGCAAGTGTAACAAATGGCACGGCACGGCAAGGGGAAACAAGGCTAAGGCACGGCAACGCAAGGCTAAGCAATGAACGGCCAGGCAAGGAAAGGGTAACGCAAGGCAAGGCACGGTAAGGCAAGGCGAGGCTAATGCACGACAAGGCAAGGCTAGGCAATGCACGGAAAGGCAAGGAAAGGGTAACGCAAGGCAAGGCACGGTTAGGCGAGGCAAGGCTAAGGCACGACAACGCAAGGCTAGGCAATGCACGGAAGGCAAGCAAAGAGTAACGGAATGGAAGGAAGGCAAGGCAAAGCAAGGCAAAGCAAGCAAGGCTATGGCAAGGTGAAACAAGGCCAAGGCACCACAACGCACGGCTAGGCAATGCACGGCCAGCCAAGGAAAAGGTAACGCAAGGCAAGGCACTGTGAGGCAAGGCAAGGCTAATGCACGACAGCGCAAGGCTAGGCAATGCACGGAAGGCAAGCAAAGAGTAACGGAAACCAAGGAAGGCAAGGGAAAGCAAGGCAAGGCAAGGGTAACGGAAGGAACGGCACGGCAAGGGGAAACAAGGCTAAGGCACGACAACGCAGGGCTAGGCAATGCACGGCAAGGCAAGGAAAGGGTAACGCCAGGCAAGGCACGGTCAGGCAAGGCAAGGCTAATGCCCGAAAAGGCAAGGCTAGGCAGTGCACAGCAAGGCAAGGAAAAGGTAACGCAAGGCAAGGTACGGTCAGGCGAGGCAAGGCTAATGCACGACAACGCAAGGCTTGGCAATGCACGGAAGACAAACAAAGAGTAACGGAAGGCAAGGAAGGCAAGGGAAACCAAGGCAAGGCAAGGGTAACGGAAGGAACGGCTCGGCAAGGGGAAACAAGGCTAAGGCACGGCAACGCAGGGTTTGGCAATGCACGGCAAGGCAAGGAAAGGGTAACGCAAGGCAAGGCACTGTCAGGCGAGGCAAAGCTAATGCACGACATCGCAAGGCTAGGCAGTGCACGGCTAGGGAAGGAAAGAGTAACGGAAGGAAAGGAAGGCAAGGCAAAGAATGGCAAGGCAAGTGTAACAACAGACACGGCACGGCAAGGGGAAACAAGGCTAAGGCACGACAACGCAAGGCTAGGCAATGCACGGAAGGCAAGCAAAGAGTAACGGAAGGCAAGGAATGCAAAGGAAAGCAGGGGAAGGCAAGGGTAACAAAAGGAACGGCACGGTAAGGGGAAACAAGGCTAAGGCACAACAACAGAGGGCTAGGCAATGCAGGGCAAGGCAAGGAAAGGGTAACGCAAGGCAAGGCACGGTTTGGGGAGGCAAGGCTAATGCACGACAACGCAAGGCTAGGCAATGCACGGAAGGCAAGCAAAAAGTAACGGAAGGAAAGGAAGGCAAGGGAAATCAAGGCAAGACAAGGGTAACGGAAGGAACGGCACGGCAAGGGGAAACAAGGGTAAGGCACGGCAACGCACGGCTAGGCAATGCACGGCAAGGCAAGGAAAGGGTAACGCAAGGCAAGGCACGGTGAGGCAAGGCAAGGCTGATGCACGACAACGCACGGCTAGGCAATGCACGGCAAGGCAAAGAAAGGGTAACGCAAGGCAAGGCACGGTCAGGCGAGGCAAGGCTAACGCACGACAACGCAAGGCTAGGCAATGCACGGAAGGCAAGCAAAGAGTAACGGAAGGCAAGGAAGGCAAGGGAAAGCAGGGGAAGGCAAGGGTAACGGAAGGAACGGCACGGTAAGGGGAAACAAGGCTATGGCACGACAACGCAGGGCTAGGCAATGCACGGCAAGGCAAAGAAAGGGTAACGCAAGGCAAGGCACGGTCAGGCGAGGCAAGGGTAATGCACGACAACGCAAGGCTACGCAGTGCACGGCTAGGCAAGGAAAGAGTAACGGAAGGAAAGGAAGGCAAGGCAAAGCAAGGCAAGGCAAGTGTAACAAATGGTACGGCACGGCAAGGGGAAACAAGGCTAAGGCACGGCAACGCAAGGCTAAGCAATGAACGGCCAGGCAAGGAAAGGGTACCGCAAGGCAAGGCACGGTCAGGCGAGGCAAGGCTAAGGAACGACAACGCAAGGCTAGGCAATGCACGGGAGGCAAGCAAAGAGTAACGGAAGGCAAGGAATGCAAGGGAAAGCAAGGCAAGGCAATGGTAACGGAAGGAACGGCACGGCAAGGGGAAACAAGGCTAAGGCACGGTAACGCACGGCTAGGCAATGCAGGGCAAGGTAAGGAAATGGTAACGCAAGGCAAGGCACGGTTTGGGGAGGCAAGGCTAATGCACGACAACGCAAGGCTAGGCAGTGCACGGCTAGGCAAGGAAAGAGTAACGGAAGGAAAGGAAGGCAAGGCAAAGCAAGGCAAGGCAAGTGTAACAAAATGCAAGGCACGGCAAGGGGAAACAAGGCTAAGGAACGGAAACGCACGGCTAGGCAATGCACGGCCAGGCAAGGAAAGGGTAACGCAAGGTAAGGCACGGTCAGGCAAGACAAGGGTAATGCACGACAACGCACGGCTAGGCAATGCACGGCAAGGCAAGGAAAGGGTAACGCAAGGCAAGGCACGGTGAGCCAAGGCAAGGCTGATGCACGACAACGCACGGCTAGGCAATGCACGGAAGGCAAGCAAAGAGTAACGGAAGGCAAGGAAGGCAAGGGAAAGCAAGGCAAGGCAAGGGTAACGGAAGGAACGGCACGGAAAGGGGAAACAATTCTAAGGCACGGCAAGGCAGGGCTAGGCAATGCACGGCAAGGCAAGGAAAGGGTAACGCAAGGCAAGGCACTGTCTGGCGAGGCAAAGCTAATGCACGACATCGCAAGGCTAGGCAGTGCACGGCTAGGCAAGGAAATGGTAACGCAAGGCAAGGCACGGTGAGGTAAGGCAAGGCTGATGCACGACAACGCACGGGTAGGCAATGCACGGCAAGGCAAGGAAAGGGTAACGCAAGGCAAGGCACGGTCAGGCGAGGCAAGGCTAAGGCACGACAACGCAAGGCTAGGCAATGCACGGAAGGCAAGCAAAGAGTAACGGAAGGCAAGGAAGGCAAGGGAAAGCAGGGGAAGGCAAGGGTAACGGAAGGAACGGCACGGTAAGGGGAAACAAGGCTATGGCACGACAACGCAGGGCTAGGCAATGCACGGCAAGGCAAAGAAAGGGTAACGCAAGGCAAGGCACGGTCAGGCGAGGCAAGGGTAATGCACGACAACGCAAGGCTACGCAGGGCACGGCTAGGCAAGGAAAGAGTAACGGAAGGAAAGGAAGGCAAGGCAAAGCAAGGCAAGGCAAGTGTAACAAATGGTACGGCACGGCAAGGGGAAACAAGGCTAAGGCACGGCAACGCAAGGCTAAGCAATGAACGGCCAGGCAAGGAAAGGGTAACGCAAGGCAAGGCAGGGTAAGGCAAGGCGAGGCTAATGCACGACAAGGCAAGGCTAGGCAATGCACGGCAAGGCAAGGAAAGGGTAACGCAAGGCAAGGCACGGTTAGGCGAGGCAAGGCTAAGGCACGACAACGCAAAGCTAGGCAATGCACGGAAGGCAAGCGAAGAGTAACGGAAAGCAAGGAATGCAAGGCAAAGCAAGGCAAAGCAAGCAAGTCTATGGCAAGGTGAAACAAGGCTAAGGCACCACAACGCACGGCTAGGCAATGCACGGCCAGCCAAGGAAAAGGTAACGGAAGGCAAGGCACTCTGAGGCAAGGCAAGGCTAATGCACGACAGCGCAAGGCTAGGCAATGCACGGAAGGCAAGCAAAGAGTAACGGAAACCAAGGAAGGCAAGGGAAAGCAAGGCAAGGCAAGGGTAAAGGAAGGAACGGCACGGCAAGGGGAAACAAGGCTAAGGCACGACAACGCACGGCTAGGCAATGCACGGCAAGGCAAGGAAAGGGTAACGCCAGGCAAGGCACGGTCAGGCAAGGCAAGGCTAATGCACGACAAGGCAAGGCTAGGCAGTGCACGGCAAGGCAAGGAAAGGGTAACGCAAGGCAAGGCACGGTCAGGCGAGGCAAGGCTAAGGCACGACAACGCAAGGCTAGGCAATGCTCGAAAGGCAAGCAAAGAGTAACGGAAGGCAAGGAAGGCAAGGGAAAGCAGGGGAAGGCAAGGGTAACGGAAGGAACGGCACGGTAAGGGGAAAGAAGGCTAAGGCACGACAACGCAGGGCTAGGCAATGCACGGCAAGGCAAGGAAAGGGTAACGCAAGGCAAGGCACGGTCAGGCGAGGCAAGGGTAATGCACGACAACGCAAGGCTACGCAGTGCACGGCTAGGCAAGGAAAGAGTAACGGAAAGAAAGGAAGGCAAGGCAAAGCAAGGCAAGGCAAGTGTAACAAAAGGCACGGCACGGCAAGGGGAAACAAGGCTAAGGCACGGCAACGCAAGGCTAAGAAATGCACGGCCAGGCAAGTAAAGGGTTAGGGTTAGGCAAGGCTAATGCCCGACAAGGCAAGGCTAGGCAGTGCACAGCAAGGCAAGGAAAGGGTAACGCAAGGCAAGGCACGGTTAGGCAAGGCAAGGCTGATGCACGACAACGCACGGCTAGGCAATGCACGGCAAGGCAAGGAAAGGGTAACGCAAGGCAAGGCACGGTCAGGCGAGGCAAGGCTAAGGCACGACAACGCAAGGCTAGGCAATGCACGGAAGGCAAGCAAAGAGTAACGGAAGGCAAGGAAGGCAAGGGAAAGCAGGGGAAGGCAAGGGTAACGGAAGGAACGGCACGGTAAGTGGAAACAAGGCTATGGCACGACAACGCAGGGCTACGCAGTGCACGGCTAGGCAAGGAAAGAGTAACGGAAGGAAATGAAGGCAAGGCAAAGGAAGGCAAGGCAAGTGTAACAAATGGCACGGCACGGCAAGGGGAAACAAGGCTAAGGCACGGCAACGCAAGGCTAAGCAATGAACGGCCAGGCAAGGAAAGGGTAACGCAAGGCAAGGCACGGTAAGGCAAGGCGAGGCTAATGCACGACAAGGCAAGGCTAGGCAATGCACGGAAAGGCAAGGAAAGGGTAACGCAAGGCAAGGCACGGTTAGGCGAGGCAAGGCTAAGGCACGACAACGCAAGGCTAGGCAATGCACGGAAGGGAAGCAAAGAGTAACGGAATGGAAGGAAGGCAAGGCAAAGCAAGGCAAAGCAAGCAAGGCTATGGCAAGGTGAAACAAGGCTAAGGCACCACAACGCACGGCTAGGCAATGCACGGCCAGCCAAGGAAAAGGTAACGCAAGGCAAGGCACTGTGAGGCAAGGCAAGGCTAATGCACGACAGCGCAAGGCTAGGCAATGCACGGAAGGCAAGCAAAGAGTAACGGAAACCAAGGAAGGAAAGGGAAAGCAAGGCAAGGCAAGGGTAACGGAAGGAACGGCACGGCAAGGGGAAACAAGGCTAAGGCACGACAACGCACGGCTAGGCAATGCACGGCAAGGCAAGGAAAGGGTAACGCCAGGCAAGGCACGGTCAGGCAAGGCAAGGCTAATGCCCGAAAAGGCAAGGCTAGGCAGTGCACAGCAAGGCAAGGAAAGGGTAACGCAAGGCAAGGTACGGTCAGGCGAGGCAAGGCTAATGCACGACAACGCAAGGCTTGGCAATGCACGGAAGACAAACAAAGAGTAACGGAAGGCAAGGAAGGCAAGGGAAACCAAGGCAAGGCAAGGGTAACGGAAGGAACGGCTCGGCAAGGGGAAACAAGGCTAAGGCACGGCAACGCAGGGTTTGGCAATGCACCGCAAGGCAAGGAAAGGGTAACGCAAGGCAAGGCACTGTCAGGCGAGGCAAAGCTAATGCACGACATCGCAAGGCTAGGCAGTGCACGGCTAGGGAAGGAAAGAGTAACGGAAGGAAAGGAAGGCAAGGCAAAGAATGGCAAGGCAAGTGTAACAACAGACACGGCACGGCAAGGGGAAACAAGGCTAAGGCACGACAACGCAAGGCTAGGCAATGCACGGAAGGCAAGCAAAGAGTAACGGAAGGCAAGGAATGCAAAGGAAAGCAGGGGAAGGCAAGGGTAACCAAAGGAACGGCACGGTAAGGGGAAACAAGGCTAAGGCACAACAACAGAGGGCTAGGCAATGCAGGGCAAGGCAAGGAAAGGGTAACGCAAGGCAAGGCACGGTTTGGGGAGGCAAGGCTAATGCACGACAACGCAAGGCTAGGCAATGCACGGAAGGAAGCAAAGAGTAACGGAAGGCAAGGGAAAGCAAGGCAAGGCAAGTGTAACAAAAGGCACGGCAAGGCAAGGGGAAACAAGGCTAAGGCACGGCAACGCAAGGCTAAGCAATGCAAAGCCAGGGAAGGAAAGGGTAACGCAAGGCAAGGCACGGTAAGGCAAGGCGAGGCTAATGCACGACAACGCAAGGCTACGCAGTGCACGGCTAGGCAAGGAAAGAGTAACGGAAGGAAAGGAAGGCAAGGCAAAGCAAGGCAAGTCAAGTGTAACAAAAGGCACGGCACGGCAAGGGGAAACAAGACTAAGGCACGACAACGCAGGGCTAGGCAATGCACGGCAAGGCAAGGAAAGGGTAACGCAAGGCAAGGCACGGTCAGGCGAGGCAAGGGTAATGCACGACAACGCAAGGCTACGCAGTGCACGGCTAGGCAAGGAAAGAGTAACGGAAGGAAAGGAAGGCAAGGCAAAGCTAGGCAAGTCAAGTGTAACAAAAGGCACGGCAAGGCAAGGGGAAACAAGGCTAAGGCACGGCAACGCAAGGCTAAGCAATGCAAAGCCAGGGAAGGAAAGGGTAACGCAAGGCAAGGCACGGTAAGGCAAGGCGAGGCTAATGCACGACAACGCACGGCTAGGCAATGCGCGGCAAGGCAAGGAAAGGGTAACGCAAGGCAAGGCACGGTTAGGCGAGGCAAGGGTAAGGCACGACAACGCAAGGCTAGGCAATGCACGGAAGGCAAGCAAAGAGTAACGGAAGGCAAGGAATGCAAGGCAAAGCAAGGCAACGCAAGCAAGGCTATGGCAAGGTGAAAAAAGGCTAAGGCAGGACAACGCAAGGCTAGGCAATGCACGGAAGGCAAGCAAAGAGTAACGGAATGGAAGGAAGGCAAGGCAAAGCAAGCAAGGCTATGGCAAGGTGAAACAAGGCCAAGGCACCACAACGCACGGCTAGGCAATGCACGGCCAGCCAAAGAAAAGGTAACGCAAGTCAAGGCACTGTGAGGCAAGGCAAGGCTAATGCACGACAGCGCAAGGCTAGGCAATGCACGGAAGGCAAGCAAAGAGTAACGGAAACCAAGGAAGGCAAGGGAAAGCAAGGCAAGGCAAGGGTAACGGAAGGAACGGCACGGCAAGGGGAAACAAGGCTGAGGCACGACAACGCACGGCTAGGCAATGCACGGCAAGGCAAGGAAAGGGTAACGCCAGGCAAGGCACGGTCAGGCAAGGCAAAGCTATGCCCGACAAGGCAAGGCTAGGCAGTGCACAGCAAGGCAAGGAAAGGGTAACGCAAGGCAAGGCACGGTGAGGCAAGGCAAGGCTGATGCACGACAACGCACGGCTAGGCAATGCACGGCAAGGCAAGGAAAGGGTAACGCAAGGCAAGGCACGGTCAGGCGAGGCAAGGCTAAGGCACGACAACGCAAGGCTAGGCAATGCACGGAAGGCAAGCAAAGAGTAACGGAAGGCAAGGAAGGCAAGGGAAAGCAGGGGAAGGCAAGGGTAACGGAAGGAACGGCACGGTAAGGGGAAACAAGGCTATGGCACGACAACGCAAGCAGTGTACGGCTAGGCAAGGAAAGAGTAACGGAAGGAAATGAAGTCAAGGCAAAGGAAGGCAAGGCAAGTGTAACAAATGGCACGGCACGGCAAGGGGAAACAAGGCTAAGGCACGGCAACGCAAGGCTAAGCAATGAACGGCAAGGCAAGGAAAGGGTAACGGAAGGCAAGGCACGGTGAGGCAAGGCAAGGCTAAGGCACGACAACGCAAGGCTAGGCAATGCACGGAAAGGCAAGGAAAGGGTAACGCAAGGCAAGGCACGGTTAGGCGAGGCAAGGCTAAGGCACGACAACGCAAGGCTAGGCAATGCACGGAAGGCAAGCAAAGAGTAACGGAATGGAAGGAAGGCAAGGCAAAGCAAGGCAAAGCAAGCAAGGCTATGGCAAGGTGAAACAAGGCCAAGGCACCACAACGCACGGCTAGGCAATGCACGGCCAGCCAAGGAAAAGGTAACGCAAGGCAAGGCACTGTGAGGCAAGGCAAGGCTAATGCACGACAGCGCAAGGCTAGGCAATGCACGGAAGGCAAGCAAAGAGTAACGGAAACCAAGGAAGGCAAGGGAAAGCAAGGCAAGGCAAGGGTAACGGAAGGAACGGCACGGCAAGGGGAAACAAGGCTAAGGCACGACAACGCAGGGCTAGGCAATGCACGGCAAGGCAAGGAAAGGGTAACGCCAGGCAAGGCACGGTCAGGCAAGGCAAGGCTAATGCCCGAAAAGGCAAGGCTAGGCAGTGCACAGCAAGGCAAGGAAAGGGTAACGCAAGGCAAGGTACGGTCAGGCGAGGCAAGGCTAATGCACGACAACGCAAGGCTTGGCAATGCACGGAAGACAAACAAAGAGTAACGGAAGGCAAGGAAGGCAAGGGAAACCAAGGCAAGGCAAGGGTAACGGAAGGAACGGCTCGGCAAGGGGAAACAAGGCTAAGGCACGGCAACGCAGGGTTTGGCAATGCACGGCAAGGCAAGGAAAGGGTAACGCAAGGCAAGGCACTGTCAGGCGAGGCAAAGCTAATGCACGACATCGCAAGGCTAGGCAGTGCACGGCTAGGGAAGGAAAGAGTAACGGAAGGAAAGGAAGGCAAGGCAAAGAATGGCAAGGCAAGTGTAACAACAGACACGGCACGGCAAGGGGAAACAAGGCTAAGGCACGACAACGCAAGGCTAGGCAATGCACGGAAGGCAAGCAAAGAGTAACGGAAGGCAAGGAATGCAAAGGAAAGCAGGGGAAGGCAAGGGTAACAAAAGGAACGGCACGGTAAGGGGAAACAAGGCTAAGGCACAACAACAGAGGGCTAGGCAATGCAGGGCAAGGCAAGGAAAGGGTAACGCAAGGCAAGGCACGGTTTGGGGAGGCAAGGCTAATGCACGACAACGCAAGGCTAGGCAATGCACGGAAGGCAAGCAAAAAGTAACGGAAGGAAAGGAAGGCAAGGGAAATCAAGGCAAGACAAGGGTAACGGAAGGAACGGCACGGCAAGGGGAAACAAGGGTAAGGCACGGCAACGCACGGCTAGGCAATGCACGGCAAGGCAAGGAAAGGGTAACGCAAGGCAAGGCACGGTGAGGCAAGGCAAGGCTAATGCACGACAACGCACGGCTAGGCAATGCACGGCAAGGCAAAGAAAGGGTAACGCAAGGCAAGGCACGGTCAGGCGAGGCAAGGCTAACGCACGACAACGCAAGGCTAGGCAATGCACGGAAGGCAAGCAAAGAGTAACGGAAGGCAAGGAAGGCAAGGGAAAGCAGGGGAAGGCAAGGGTAACGGAAGGAACGGCACGGTAAGGGGAAACAAGGCTATGGCACGACAACGCAGGGCTAGGCAATGCACGGCAAGGCAAAGAAAGGGTAACGCAAGGCAAGGCACAGTCAGGCGAGGCAAGGGTAATGCACGACAACGCAAGGCTACGCAGGGCACGGCTAGGCAAGGAAAGAGTAACGGAAGGAAAGGAAGGCAAGGCAAAGCAAGGCAAGGCAAGTGTAACAAATGGTACGGCACGGCAAGGGGAAACAAGGCTAAGGCACGGCAACGCAAGGCTAAGCAATGAACGGCCAGGCAAGGAAAGGGTAACGCAAGGCAAGGCAGGGTAAGGCAAGGCGAGGCTAATGCACAACAGCGCAAGGCTAGGCAATGCACGGCAAGGCAAGGAAAGGGTAACGCAAGGCAAGGCACGGTCAGGCGAGGCAAGGCTAAGGCACGACAACGCAAGGCTAGGCAATGCACGGAAGGCAAGCAAAGAGTAACGGAAAGCAAGGAATGCAAGGCAAAGCAAGGCAAAGCAAGCAAGTCTATGGCAAGGTGAAACAAGGCTAAGGCACCACAACGCACGGCTAGGCAATGCACGGCCAGCCAAGGAAAAGGTAACGGAAGGCAAGGCACTCTGAGGCAAGGCAAGGCTAATGCACGACAGCGCAAGGCTAGGCAATGCACGGAAGGCAAGCAAAGAGTAACGGAAACCAAGGAAGTCAAGGGAAAGCAAGGCAAGGCAAGGGTAAAGGAAGGAACGGCACGGCAAGGGGAAACAAGGCTAAGGCACGACAACGCACGGCTAGGCAATGCACGGCAAGGCAAGGAAAGGGTAACGCCAGGCAAGGCACGGTCAGGCAAGGCAAGGCTAATGCACGACAACGCAAGGCTAGGCAGTGCACGGCAAGGCAAGGAAAGGGCAACGCAAGGCAAGGCACGGTCAGGCGAGGCAAGGCTAAGGCACGACAACGCAAGGCTAGGCAATGCACGGAAGGCAAGCAAAGAGTAACGGAAGGCAAGGAAGGCAAGGGAAAGCAGGGGAAGGAAAGGGTAACGGAAGGAACGGCACGGTAAGGGGAAACAAGGCTAAGGCACGACAACGCAGGGCTAGGCAATGCACGGCAAGGCAAGGAAAGGGTAACGCAAGGCAAGGCACGGTCAGGCGAGGCAAGGGTAATGCACGACAACGCAAGGCTACGCAGTGCACGGCTAGGCAAGGAAAGAGTAACGGAAAGAAAGGAAGGCAAGGCAAAGCAAGGCAAGGCAAGTGTAACAAAAGGCACGGCACGGCAAGGGGAAACAAGGGTAAGGCACGGCAACGCAAGGCTAAGAAATGCACGGCCAGGCAAGTAAAGTGTAACGCAAGGCAAGGCACGGTAAGGCAAGGCGAGGCTAATGCACGACAACGCACGGCTAGGCAATGCACGGCAAGGCAAGGAAAGGGTAACGCAAGGCAAGGCACGGTTAGGCGAGGCAAGGGTAAGGCACGACAACGCAAGGCTAGGCAATTCACGGAAGGCAAGCAAAGAGTAACGGAAGGCAAGGAATGCAAGGCAAAGCAAGGCAACGCAAGCAAGGCTATGGCAAGGTGAAAAAAGGCTAAGGCAGGACAACGCAAGGCTAGGCAATGCACGGAAGGCAAGCAAAGAGTAACGGAATGGAAGGGAGGCAAGGCAAAGCAAGGCAAAGCAAGCAAGGGTATGGCAAGGTGAAACAAGGCCAAGGCACCACAACGCACGGCTAGGCAATGCACGGCCAGCCAAAGAAAAGGTAACGCAAGTCAAGGCACTGTGAGGCAAGGCAAGGCTAATGCACGACAGCGCAAGGCTAGGCAATGCACGGAAGGCAAGCAAAGAGTAACGGAAACCAAGGAAGGCAAGGGAAAGCAAGGCAAGGCAAGGGTAACGGAAGGAACGGCACGGCAAGGGGAAACAAGGCTAAGGCACGACAACGCACGGCTAGGCAATGCAAGGCAAGGCAAGGAAAGGGTAACGCCAGGCAAGGCACGGTCAGGCAAGGCAAGGCTAATGCCCGACAAGGCAAGGCTAGGCAGTGCACAGCAAGGCAAGGAAAGGGTAACGCAAGGCAAGGCACGGTGAGGCCAGGCAAGGCTGATGCACGACAACGCACGGCTAGGCAATGCACGGCAAGGCAAGGAAAGGGTAACGCAAGGCAAGGCACGGTCAGGCGAGGCAAGGCTAAGGCACGACAACGCAAGGCTAGGCAATGCACGGAAGGCAAGCAAAGAGTAACGGAAGGCAAGGAAGGCAAGGGAAAGCAGGGGAAGGCAAGGGTAACGGAAGGAACGGCACGGTAAGTGGAAACAAGGCTATGGCACGACAACGCAGGGCTACGCAGTGCACGGCTAGGCAAGGAAAGAGTAACGGAAGGAAAGGAAGGCAAGGCAAAGGAAGGCAAGGCAAGTGTAACAAATGGCACGGCACGGCAAGGGGAAACAAGGCTAAGGCACGGCAACGCAAGGCTAGGCAATGAACGGCCAGGCAAGGAAAGGGTAACGCAAGGCAAGGCACGGTAAGGCAAGGCGAGGCTAATGCACGACAAGGCAAGGCTAGGCAATGCACGGAAAGGCAAGGAAAGGGTAACGCAAGGCAAGGCACGGTTAGGCGAGGCAAGGCTAAGGCACGACAACGCAAGGCTAGGCAATGCACGGAAGGCAAGCAAATAGTAACGGAATGGAAGGAAGGCAAGGCAAAGCAAGCAAGGCTATGGCAAGGTGAAACAAGGCTAAGGCACCACAACGCACGGCTAGGCAATGCACGGCCAGCCAAGGAAAAGGTAACGCAAGGCAAGGCACTGTGGGGCAAGGCAAGGCTAATGCACGACAGCGCAAGGCTAGGCAATGCACGGAAGGCAAGCAAAGAGTAACGGAAACCAAGGAAGGCAAGGGAAAGCAAGGCAAGGCAAGGGTAACGGAAGGAACGGCACGGCAAGGGGAAACAAGGCTAAGGCACGACAACGCAGGGCTAGGCAATGCACGGCAAGGCAAGGAAAGGGTAACGCCAGGCAAGGCACGGTCAGGCAAGGCAAGGCTAATGCCCGAAAAGGCAAGGCTAGGCAGTGCACAGCAAGGCAAGGAAAGGGTAACGCAAGGCAAGGTACGGTCAGGCGAGGCAAGGCTAATGCACGACAACGCAAGGCTTGGCAATGCACGGAAGACAAACAAAGAGTAACGGAAGGCAAGGAAGGCAAGGGAAACCAAGGCAAGGCAAGGGTAACGGAAGGAACGGCTCGGCAAGGGGAAACAAGGCTAAGGCACGGCAACGCAGGGTTTGGCAATGCACGGCAAGGCAAGGAAAGGGTAACGCAAGGCAAGGCACTGTCAGGCGAGGCAAAGCTAATGCACGACATCGCAAGGCTAGGCAGTGCACGGCTAGGGAAGGAAAGAGTAACGGAAGGAAAGGAAGGCAAGGCAAAGAATGGCAAGGCAAGTGTAACAACAGACACGGCACGGCAAGGGGAAACAAGGCTAAGGCACGACAACGCAAGGCTAGGCAATGCACGGAAGGCAAGCAAAGAGTAACGGAAGGCAAGGAATGCAAAGGAAAGCAGGGGAAGGCAAGGGTAACAAAAGGAACGGCACGGTAAGGGGAAACAAGGCTAAGGCACAACAACAGAGGGCTAGGCAATGCAGGGCAAGGCAAGGAAAGGGTAACGCAAGGCACGGCACGACAACGCAAGGCTAGGCAATGCACGGAAGGCAAGCAAAGAGTAACGGAAGGCAAGGAAGGCAAGGGAAAGCAAGGCAAGGCAAGTGTAACAAAAGGCACGGCAAGGCAAGGGGAAACAAGGCTAAGGCACGGCAACGCAAGGCTAAGCAATGCAAAGCCAGGGAAGGAAAGGGTAACGCAAGGCAAGGCACGGTAAGGCAAGGCGAGGCTAATGCACGACAACGCAAGGCTAGGCAGTGCACGGCTAGGCAAGGAAAGAGTAACGGAAGGAAAGGAAGGCAAGGCAAAGCAAGGCAAGTCAAGTGTAACAAAAGGCACGGCACGGCAAGGGGAAACAAGGCTAAGGCACGACAACGCACGGCTAGGCAATGAACGGCAAGGCAAGGAAAGGGTAACGCAAGGCAAGGCACGGTCAGGCGAGGCAAGGGTAATGCACGACAACGCAAGGCTAGGCAGTGCACGGCTAGGCAAGGAAAGAGTAACGGAAGGAAAGGAAGGCAAGGCAAAGCAAGGCAAGTCAAGTGTAACAAAAGGCACGGCAAGGCAAGGGGAAACAAGGCTAAGGCACGGCAACGCAAGGCTAAGCAATGCAAAGCCAGGGAAGGAAAGGGTAACGCAAGGCAAGGCACGGTAAGGCAAGGCGAGGCTAATGCACGACAACGCACGGCTAGGCAATGCGCGGCAAGGCAAGGAAAGGGTAACGCAAGGCAAGGCACGGTTAGGCGAGGCAAGGGTAAGGCACGACAACGCAAGGCTAGGCAATGCACGGAAGGCAAGCAAAGAGTAACGGAAGGCAAGGAATGCAAGGCAAAGCAAGGCAACGCAAGCAAGGCTATGGCAAGGTGAAAAAAGGCTAAGGCAGGACAACGCAAGGCTAGGCAATGCACGGAAGGCAAGCAAAGAGTAACGGAATGGAAGGAAGGCAAGGCAAAGCAAGGCAAAGCAAGCAAGGCTATGGCAAGGTGAAACAAGGCCAAGGCACCACAACGCACGGCTAGGCAATGCACGGCCAGCCAAAGAAAAGGTAACGCAAGTCAAGGCACTGTGAGGCAAGGCAAGGCTAATGCACGACAGCGCAAGGCTAGGCAATGCACGGAAGGCAAGCAAAGAGTAACGGAAACCAAGGAAGGCAAGGGAAAGCAAGGCAAGGCAAGGGTAACGGAAGGAACGGCACGGCAAGGGGAAACAAGGCTGAGGCACGACAACGCACGGCTAGGCAATGCACGGCAAGGCAAGTAAAGGGTAACGCAAGGCAAGGCACGGTCAGGCGAGGCAAGGCTAAGGCACGACAACGCAAGGCTAGGCAATGCACGGAAGGCAAGCAAAGAGTAACGGAAGGCAAGGAATGGAAGGGAAAGCAGGGGAAGGCAAGGGTAACGGAAGGAATGGCACGGAAAGTGGAAACAAGGCTATGGCACGACAACGCAGGGCTAGGCAATGCACGGCAAGGCAAGGAAAGGGTAACGCAAGGCAAGGCACGGTTAGGCGAGGCAAGGGTAATGTACGACAACGCAAGGCTACGCAGTGCACGGCTAGGCAAGGAAAGAGTAACGGAAGGAAATGAAGGCAAGGCAAAGCAAGGCAAGGCAAGTGTAACAAATGGCACGGCACGGCAAGGGGAAACAAGGCTAAGGCACGGCAACGCAAGGCTAAGCAATGAACGGCCAGGCAAGGAAAGGGTAAGGCAAGGCAAGGCACGGTAAGGCAAGGCGAGGCTAATGCACGACAAGGCAAGGCTAGGCAATGCACGGCAAGGCAAGGAAAGGGTAAAGCAAGGCAAGGCACGGTTGGGCGAGGCAAGGCTAAGGCACGACAACGCAAGGCTCGGCAATGCACGGAAGGCAAGCAAAGAGTAACGGAAAGCAAGGAATGCAAGGCAAAGCAAGGCAAAGCAAGCAAGTCTATGGCAAGGTGAAACAAGGCTAAGGCACCACAACGCACGGCTAGGAAATGCACGGCCAGCCAAGGAAAAGGTAACGCAAGGCAAGGCACGGTTAGGCGAGGCAAGGGTAAGGCACGACAACGCAAGGCTAGGCAATGCACGGAAGGCAAGCAAAGAGTAACGGAAACCAAGGAAGGCAAGGGAAAGCAAGGCAAGGCAAGGGTAACGGAAGGAACGGCACGGCAAGGGGAAACAAGGCTAAGGCACGACAACGCAGGGCTAGGCAATGCACGGCAAGGCAAGGAAAGGGTAACGCAAGGCAAGGCACGGTCAGGAAAGGCAAGGCTAATGCACGGCAAGGCAAGGAAAGGGTAACGCAAGGCATGGCACTGTCAGGCGAGGCAAGGCTAAGGCACGACAACGCAAGGCTAGGCAATGCACGGAAGGAAAGCAAAGAGTAACGGAAGGCAAGGAAGGCAAGGCAAAGCAAGGCAACGCAAGCAAGGCTATGGCAAGGTGAAAAAAGGCTAAGACACGACAACGCAAGGCTAGGCAATGCACGGAAGGCAAGCAAAGAGTAACGGAATGGAAGGAAGGCAAGGCAAAGCAAGGCAAAGCAAGCAAGGGTATGGCAAGGTGAAACAAGGCCACGGCACCACAACACACGGCTAGGCAATGCACGGCCAGCCAAAGAAAAGGTAACGCAAGTCAAGGCACTGTGAGGCAAGGCAAGGCTAATGCACGACAGCGCAAGGCTAGGCAATGCACGGAAGGCAAGCAAAGAGTAACGGAAACGAAGGAAGGCAAGGGAAAGCAAGGCAAGGCAAGGGTAACGGAAGGAACGGCTCGGCAAGGGGAAACAAGGCTAAGGCACGGCAACGCAGGGCTAGGCAATGCACGGCAAGGCAAGGAAAGGGTAACGCAAGGCAAGGCACTGTCAGGCGAGGCAAAGCTAATGCACGCCATCGCAAGGCTAGGCAGTGCACGGCTAGGGAAGGAAAGAGTAACGGAAGGAAAGGAAGTCAAGGCAAAGAATGGCAAGGCAAGTGTAACAACAGGCACGGCACGGCAAGGGGAAACAAGGCTAAGGAACGACAACGCAAGGCTAGGCAATGCACGGAAGGCAAGCAAAGAGTAACGGAAGGCAAGGAATGCAAAGGAAAGCAGGGGAAGGCAAGGGTAACGAAAGGAACGGCACGGTAAGGGGAAACAAGGCTAAGGCACGACAACAGAGGGCTAGGCAATGCAGGGCAAGGCAAGGAAAGGGAACGCAAGGCAAGGCACGGTTTGGGGAGGCAAGGCTAATGCACGACAACGCAAGGCTAGTCAATGCACGGAAGGCAAGCAAAGAGTAACGGAAGGCAAGGAAGGCAAGGGAAAGCAAGGCAAGGCAAGGGTAACGGAAGGAACGGCACGGCAAGGGGAAACAAGGCTAAGGCAAGGCAACGCACGGCTAGGCAATGCACGGCAAGGCAAGGGAAGGGTAACGCAAGGCAAGGCACGGTGAGGCAAGGCAAGGCTGATGCACGACAACGCACGGCTAGGCAATGCACGGCAAGGCAAAGAAAGGGTAACGCAAGGCAAGGCACGGTCAGGCGAGGCAAGGCTAAGGCACGACAACGCAAGGCTAGGCAATTCACGAAAGGCAAGCAAAGAGTAAGGGAAGGCAAGGAAGGCAAGGGAAAGCAGGGGAAGGCAAGGGTAACGGAAGGAACGGCACGGCAAGGGGAAACAAGGCTAAGACACGACAACGCAGGCCTAGGCAATGCACGGCCAGGCAAGGAAAGGGTAACGCAAGGCAAGGCACGGTGAGGCAAGGCAAGGCTAATGCAGGCAAGGCTAAGGCACGACAACGCAAGGCTAGGCAATGCACGGAAGGCAAGCAAAGAGTAACGGAATGGCAAGGAATGCAAGGCAAACAAGGCAACGCAAGCAAGGCTCTGGCAAGGTGAAAAAAGGCTAAGGCAGGACAACGCAAGGCTAGGCAATGCACGGAAGGCAAGCAAAGAGTAACGGAATGGAAGGGAGGCAAGGCAAAGCAAGGCAAAGCAAGCAAGGCTATGGCAAGGTGAAACAAGGCCAAGGCACCACAACGCAGGCGAGGCAAGGCTTATGCACGACAGCGCAAGGCTAGGCAATGCACGGAAGGCAAGCAAAGAGTAACGGAAACCAAGGAAGGGAAGTGAAAGCAAGGCAAGGCAAGGGTAACGGAAGGAACGGCACGGCAAGGGAAAACAAGGCTAAGGCACGAAAACGCACGGCTAGGCAATGCACGGCAAGGCAAGGAAAGGGTAACGGCAGGCAAGGCACGGTCAGGCGAGGCAAGGCTAATGCACGGCAAGGCAAGGAAAGGGTAACGCAAGGCATGGCACTGTCAGGCGAGACAAGGCTAAGGCACGACAACGCAAGGCTAGGCAATGCACGGAAGGAAAGCAAAGAGTAACGGAAGGCAAGGAAAGCAAGGGAAAGCAAGGCAAGGCAAGGGTAACGGAAGGAACGGCACGAAAAGGGGAAACAAGGCTAAGGCACGACAACACAGGGCTAGGCAATGCAGGGCAAGGCAAGTAAAGGGTAACGCAAGGCAAGGCACGGTTTGGGGAGGCAAGGCTAATGCACGACAACGCAAGGCTAGGCAATGCACGGAAGGCAAGCAAAGTGTAACGGAAGGCAAGGAATGCAAGGCAAAGCAAGGCAACGCAAGCAAGGCTATGGCAAGGTGAAAAAAGGCTAAGGCAGGACAACGCAAGGCTAGGCAATGCACGGAAGGCAAGCAAAGAGTAACGGAATGGAAGGAAGGCAAGGCAAAGCAAGGCAACGCAAGCAAGGCTATGGCAAGGTGAAAAAAGGCTAAGGCAGGACAACGCAAGGCTAGGCAATGCACGGAAGGCAATCAAAGAGTAACGGAATGGAAGGAAGGCAAGGCAAATCAAGGCAAAGCAAGCAAGGCTATGGCAAGGTGAAACAAGGCCAAGGCACCACAACGCACGGCTAGGCAATGCACGGCCAGCCAAAGAAAAGGTAACGCAAGTCAAGGCACTGTGAGGCAAGGCAAGGCTAATGCACGACAGCGCAAGGCTAGGCAATGCACGGAAGGCAAGCAAAGAGTAACGGAAACCAAGGAAGGCAAGGGAAAGCAAGGCAAGGCAAGGGTAACGGAAGGAACGGCACGGCAAGGGGAAACAAGGCTGAGGCACGACAACGCACGGCTAGGCAATGCACGGCAAGGCAAGGAAAGGGTAACGTCAGGCAAGGCACGGTCAGGCAAGGCAAAGCTATGCCCGACAAGGCAAGGCTAGGCAGTGCACAGTAAGGCAAGGAAAGGGTAACGCAAGGCAAGGCACGGTGAGGCAAGGCAAGGCTGATGCACGACAACGCACGGCTAGGCAATGCACGGCAAGGCAAGGAAAGGGTAACGCAAGGCAAGGCACGGTCAGGCGAGGCAAGGCTAAGGCACGACAACGCAAGGCTAGGCAATGCACGGAAGGCAAGCAAAGAGTAACGGAAGGCAAGGAATGGAAGGGAAAGCAGGGGAAGGCAAGGGTAACGGAAGGAATGGCACGGAAAGTGGAAACAAGGCTATGGCACGACAACGCAGGGCTAGGCAATGCACGGCAAGGCAAGGAAAGGGTAACGCAAGGCAAGGCACGGTTAGGCGAGGCAAGGGTAATGTACGACAACGCAAGGCTACGCAGTGCACGGTTAGGCAAGGAAAGAGTAACGGAAGGAAATGAAGGCAAGGCAAAGCAAGGCAAGGCATGTGTAACAAATGGCACGGCACGGCAAGGGGAAACAAGGCTAAGGCACAGCAACGCAAGGCTAAGCAATGAACGGCCAGGCAAGGAAAGGGTAAGGCAAGGCAAGGCACGGTAAGGCAAGGCGAGGCTAATGCACGACAAGGCAAGGCTAGGCAATGCACGGCAAGGCAAGGAAAGGGTAAAGCAAGGCAAGGCACGGTTGGGCGAGGCAAGGCTAAGGCACGACAACGCAAGGCTAGGCAATGCACGGAAGGCGAGCAAAGAGTAACGGAAAGCAAGGAATGCAAGGCAAAGCAAGGCAAAGCAAGCAAGTCTATGGCAAGGTGAAACAAGGCTAAGGCACCACAACGCACGGCTAGGAAATGCACGGCCAGCCAAGGAAAAGGTAACGCAAGGCAAGGCACTGTGAGGCAAGGCAAGGCTAATGCACGACAGCGCAAGGCTAGGCAATGCACGGAAGGCAAGCAAAGAGTAACGGAAACCAAGGAAGGCAAGGGAAAGCAAGGCAAGGCAAGGGTAACGGAAGGAACGGCACGGCAAGGGGAAACAAGGCTAAGGCACGACAACGCAGGGCTAGGCAATGCACGGCAAGGCAAGGAAAGGGTAACGCAAGGCAAGGCACGGTCAGGAAAGGCAAGGCTAATGCACGGCAAGGCAAGGAAAGGGTAACGCAAGGCATGGCACTGTCAGGCGAGGCAAGGCTAAGGCACGACAACGCAAGGCTAGGCAATGCACGGAAGGAAAGCAAAGAGTAACGGAAGGCAAGGAAGGCAAGGCAAAGCAAGGCAACGCAAGCAAGGCTATGGCAAGGTGAAAAAAGGCTAAGACACGACAACGCAAGGCTAGGCAATGCACGGAAGGCAAGCAAAGAGTAACGGAATGGAAGGAAGGCAAGGCAAAGCAAGGCAAAGCAAGCAAGGGTATGGCAAGGTGAAACAAGGCCAAGGCACCACAACGCACGGCTAGGCAATGCACGGCCAGCCAAAGAAAAGGTAACACAAGTCAAGGCACTGTGAGGCAAGGCAAGGCTAATGCAGGCTAAGACACGACAACGCAAGGCTAGGCAATGCACGGAAGGCAAGCAAAGAGTAACGGAATGGAAGGAAGGCAAGGCAAAGCAAGGCAAAGCAAGGGTAACGGAAGGAACGGCTCGGCAAGGGGAAACAAGGCTAAGGCACGGCAACGCAGGGCTAGGCAATGCACGGCAAGGCAAGGAAAGGGTAACGCAAGGCAAGGCACTGTCAGGCGAGGCAAAGCTAATGCACGCCATCGCAAGGCTAGGCAGTGCACGGCTAGGGAAGGAAAGAGTAACGGAAGGAAAGGAAGGCAAGGCAAAGAATGGCAAGGCAAGTGTAACAACAGGCACGGCACGGCAAGGGGAAACAAGGCTAAGGAACGACAACTCAAGGCTAGGCAATGCACGGAAGGCAAGCAAAGAGTAACGGAAGGCAAGGAATGCAAAGGAAAGCAGGGGAAGGCAAGGGTAACGAAAGGAACGGCACGGTAAGGGGAAACAAGGCTAAGGCACGACAACAGAGGGCTAGGCAATGAAGGGCAAGGCAAGGAAAGGGAACGCAAGGCAAGGCACGGTTTGGGGAGGCAAGGCTAATGCACGACAACGCAAGGCTAGTCAATGCACGGAAGGCAAGCAAAGAGTAACGGAAGGCAAGGAAGGCAAGGGAAAGCAAGGCAAGGCAAGGGTAACGGAAGGAACGGCACGGCAAGGGGAAACAAGGCTAAGGCAAGGCAAGGCACGGCTAGGCAATGCACGGCAAGGCAAGGGAAGGGTAACACAAGGCAAGGCACGGTGAGGCAAGGCAAGGCTGATGCACGACAACGCACGGCTAGGCAATGCACGGCAAGGCAAAGAAAGGGTAACGGAAGGCAAGGCACGGTCAGGCGAGGCAAGGCTAAGGCACGACAACGCAAGGCTAGGCAATTCACGAAAGGCAAGCAAAGAGTAACGGAAGGCAAGGAAGGCAAGGGAAAGCAGGGGAAGGCAAGAGTAACGGAAGGAACGGCACGGTAAGGGGAAACAAGGCTAAGACACGACAACGCAGGCCTAGGCAATGCACGGCAAGGCAAGGAAAGGGTAACGCAAGGCAAGGCACGGTCAGGCGAGGCAAGGGTAATGCACGACAACGCAAGGCTACGCAAGCAAGGCTATGGCAAGGTGAAAAAAGGCTAAGACACGACAACGCAAGGCTAGGCAATGCACGGAAGGCAAGCAAAGAGTAACGGAATGGCAAGGAATGCAAGGCAAACAAGGCAACGCAAGCAAGGCTCTGGCAAGGTGAAAAAAGGCTAAGGCAGGACAACGCAAGGCTAGGCAATGCACGGAAGGCAAGCAAAGAGTAACGGAATGGAAGGGAGGCAAGGCAAAGCAAGGCAACGCAAGCAAGGCTATGGCAAGGTGAAACAAGGCCAAGGCACGACAACGCACGGTGAGGCAAGGCAAGGCTAATGCACGACAACGCAAGGCTAGGCAATGCACGGCAAGGCAAGCAAAGAGTAACGGAAGGCAAGGAAGGCAAGGGAAAGCAAGGCAAGGCAAGGGTAACGGAAGGAACGGCACGGCAAGGGAAAACAAGGCTAAGGCACGAAAACGCACGGCTAGGCAATGCACGGCAAGGCAAGGAAAGGGTAACGGCAGGCAAGGCACGGTCAGGCGAGGCAAGGCTAATGCACGGCAAGGCAAGGAAAGGGTAACGCAAGGCATGGCACTGTCAGGCGAGACAAGGCTAAGGCACGACAACGCAAGGCTAGGCAATGCACGGAAGGAAAGCAAAGAGTAACGGAAGGCAAGGAAAGCAAGGGAAAGCAAGGCAAGGCAAGGGTAACGGAAGGAACGGCACGAAAAGGGGAAACAAGGCTAAGGCACGACAACACAGGGCTAGGCAATGCAGGGCAAGGCAAGTAAAGGGTAACGCAAGGCAAGGCACGGTTTGGGGAGGCAAGGCTAATGCACGACAACGCAAGGCTAGGCAATGCACGGAAGGCAAGCAAAGTGTAACGGAAGGCAAGGAATGCAAGGCAAAGCAAGGCAACGCAAGCCAGGCTATGGCAAGGTGAAAAAAGGCTAAGGCACGACCACCGAAGGCTAGGCAATGCACGGAAGGGAAGCAAAGAGTAACGGAAGGCATGGAAGGCAAGGCAAAGCAAGGCAACGCAAGCAAGGCTATGGCAAGGTGAAAAAAGGCTAAGACACGACAACGCAAGGCTAGGCAATGCACGGTAAGGCAAGGAAAGAGTAACGGAAGGAAAGGAAGGCAAGGGAAAGCAAGGCAAAGCAAGCAAGGCTATGGCAAGGTGAAACTAGGCTAAGGCACCACAACGCACGGCTAGGCAATGCACGGCCAGCCAAGGAAAAGGTAACGCAAGGCAAGACACTGTGAGGCAAGGCAAGGCTAATGCACGACAACGCAAGGCTAGGCAATGCACGGAAGGCAAGCAAAGAGTAACGGAAGGCAAGGAATGCAAAGGAAAGCAGGGGAAGCCAAGGGTAACGAAAGGAACGGCACGGTAAGGGGAAACAACGCTAAGGCACGACAACACAGGGCTAGGCAATGCAGGGCAAGGCAAGGAAAGGGTAACGCAAGGCAAGGCACGGTTTGGGGAGGCAAGGCTAATGCACGACAACGCAAGGCTAGGCAATGCACGGAAGACAAGCAAAGAGTAACGGAAGGCAAGGAAGGCAAGGGAAAGCAAGGCAAGGCAAGGGTAACGGACGGAACGGCACGGCAAGGGGAAACAAGGCTAAGGCACGGCAACGCACGGCTAGGCAATGCACGGCAAGGCAAGGAAAAGGTAACGCAAGGCAAAGCACCTTGAGGCAAGGCAAGGCTGATGCACGACAACGCACGGCTAGGCAATGCACGGCAAGGCAAGGAAAGGGTAACGCAAGGTAAGGCACGTTCAGGCGAGGCAAGGCTAAGGCACGACAACGCAAGGCTAGGCAATTCACGAAAGGCAAGCAAAGGGTAACGGAAGGCAAGGAAGGCAAGGGAAAGCAGGGGAAGGCAAGGGTAACGGAAGGAACGGCACGGTAAGGGGAAACAAGGCTAAGGCACGACAACGCAGGGCTAGGCAATGGACGGCAAGGCAAGGAAAGGGTAACGCAAGGCAAGGCACGGTCAGGCGAGGCAAGGGTAATGCACGACAACGCAAGGCTACGCAGTGCACAGCTAGGCAAGGAAAGAGTAACGGAAGGAAAGGAAGGCAAGGCAAAGCAAGGCAAGGCAAGTGTAACAAAAGGCACGGCAAGGCAAGGGGAAACAAGGCTAAGGCACGGCAACGCAAGGCTAAGCAATGCAAAGCCAGGGAAGGAAAGGGTAACGCAAGGCAAGGCACGGTAAGGCAAGGCGAGGCTAATGCACGACAACGCACGGCTAGGCAATGCACGGCAAGGCAAGGAAAGGGTAACGCAAGGCAAGGCACGGTCAGGCGAGGCAAGGCTAAGGCACGACAACGCAAGGGTAGGCAATGCACGGAAGGCAAGCAAAGAGTAACGGAAGGCAAGGAATGCAAGGCAAAGCAAGGCAACGCAAGCAAGGCTATGGCAAGGTGAAAAAAGGCTAAGGCACGACAACGCAAGGCTAGGCAATGCACGGAAGGCAAGCAAAGAGTAACGGAATGGAAGGAAGGCAAGGCGAAGCAAGGCAAAGCAAGCAAGGCTATGGCAAGGTGAAACAAGGCTAAGGCACCACAACGCACGGCTAGGCAATGCACGGCCAGCCAAAGAAAAGGTAACGCAAGTCAAGGCACTGTGAGGCAAGGCAAGGCTAATGCACGACAGCGCAAGGCTAGGCAATGCACGGAAGGCAAGCAAAGAGTAACGGAAACCAAGGAAGGCAAGGGAAAGCAAGGCAAGGCCAGGGTAATGGAAGGAACGGCACGGCAAGGGGAAACAAGGCTAAGGCACGACAACGCACGGCTAGGCAATGCACGGCAAGGCAAGGAAAGGGTAACGCAAGGCAAGGCACGGTCAGGCAAGGCAAGGCTAATGCACGACAAGGCAAGGCTAGGCAGTGCACAGCAAGGCAAGGAAAGGGTAACGCAAGGCAAGGCACGGTGAGGCGAGGCAAGGCTGATGCAAGACAACGCACGGCTAGGCAATGCACGGCAAGGCAAGGAAAGGGTAACGCAAGGCAAGGCACGGTCAGGCGAGGCAAGGCTGAGGCACGACAACGCAAGGCTAGGCAATGCACGAAAGGTAAGCAAAGAGTAACGGAAGGCAAGGAAGGCAAGGGAAAGCAGGGGAAGGCAAGGGTAACGGATGGAACGGCACGGTAAGGGGAAACAAGGCTAAGCCACGACAACGCAGGGCTAGGCAATGCACGGCAAGGCAGGGAAAGGGTAACGCAAGGCAAGGCACGGTCAGGCGAGGCAAGGGTAATGCACGACAACGCAAGGCTACGCAGTGCACGGCTAGGCAAGGAAAGAGTAACGGAAGGAAAGGAAGGAAAGGCAAAGCAAGGCAAGGCAAGTGTAACAAAAGGCACGGCACGGCAAGGAGAAACAAGTCTAAGGCACGGCAACGAAAGGCTAAGCAATGCACGGCCAGGCAAGGAAAGGGTAACGCAAGGCAAGTCACGGTATGGCAAGGCGAGGCTAATGCACGACAACGCACGGCTAGGCAATGCACGGCAAGGCAAGGAAAGAGAAACGGAAGGCAAGGAAGGCAAGGCAAAGCAAGGCAACGCAAGAAAGGCTATGGCAAGGTGAAAAAAGGCTAAGGCACGACAACGCAAGGCTAGGCAATGCACGGAAGGCAAGCAAAGAGTAACGGAATGGAAGGAAGGCAAGGCAAAGCAAGGCAAGGCAAGGGTAACGGAAGGAACGGCACGGCAAGGGAAAACAAGCCTAAGGCACGAAAACGCACGGCTAGGCAATGCACGGCAAGGCAAGGAAAGGGTAACGCAAGGCAAGGCACGGTGAGGCAAGGCAAGGCTGATGAACGACAACGCACGGCTAGGCAGTGCACAGCAAGGCAAGGAAACGGTAACGCAAGGCAAGGTACGGTCAGGCGAGGCAAGGCTAATGCACGACAACGCAAGGCTAGGCAATGCACGGAAGACAAACAAAGAGTAACGGAAGGCAAGGAAGGCAAGGGAAACCAAGGCAAGGCAAGGGTAACGGAAGGAACGGCTCGGCAAGGGGAAACAAGGCTAAGGCACGGCAACGCAGGGCTAGGCAATGCACGGCAAGGCAAGGAAAGGGTAACGCAAGGCAAGGCACTGTCAGGCGAGGCAAAGCTAATGCACGACATCGCAAGGCTAGGCAGTGCACGGCTAGGGAAGCAAAGAGTAACGGAAGGAAAGGAAGGCAAGGCAAAGAATGGCAAGGCAAGTGTAACAACAAGCACGGCACGGCAAGGGGAAACAAGGCTAAGGCACGACAACGCAAGGCTAGGCAATGCACGGAAGGCAAGCAAAGAGTAACGGAAGGCAAGGAATGCAAAGGAAAGCAGGGGAAGGCAAGGGTAACGAAAGGAACGGCACGGTAAGGGGAAACAAGGCTAAGGCACGACAACAGAGGGCTAGGCAATGCAGGGCAAGGCAAGGAAAGGGTAACGCAAGGCAAGGCACGGTTTGGGGAGGCAAGGCTAATGCACGACAACGCAAGGCTAGGAAATGCACGGAAGGAAGCAAAGAGTAACGGAAGGCAAGGAAGGCAAGGGAAAGCAAGGCAAGGCAAGGGTAACGGAAGGAACGGCACGAAAAGGGGAAACAAGGCTAAGGCACGACAACACAGGGCTAGGCAATGCACGGCAAGGCAAGGAAAGGGTAACGCAAGGCAAGGCACGGTCAGGCGAGGCAAGGGTAATGTACGACAACGCAAGGCTACGCAGTGCACGGCTAGGCAAGGAAAGAGTAACGGAAGGAAATGAAGGCAAGGCAAAGCAAGGCAAGGCAAGTGTAACAAATGGCACGGCACGGCAAGGGGAAACAAGGCTAAGGCACGGCAACGCAAGGCTAAGCAATGAACGGCCAGGCAAGGAAAGGGTAACGCAAGGCAAGGCACGGTAAGGCAAGGCGAGGCTAATGCACGACATAGCAAGGCTAGGCAATGCACGGCAAGGCAAGGAAAGGGTAACGCAAGGCAAGGCACGGTTGGGCGAGGCAAGGCTAAGGCACGACAACGCAAGGCTAGGCAATGCACGGAAGGCAAGCAAAGAGTAACGGAAAGCAAGGAATGCAAGGCAAAGCAAGGCAAAGCAAGCAAGTCTATGGCAAGGTGAAACAAGGATAAGGCACCACAACGCACGGCTAGGCAATGCACGGCCAGCCAAGGAAAAGGTAACGCAAGGCAAGGCACTGTGAGGCAAGGCAAGGGTAATGCACGACAGCGCAAGGCTAGGCAATGCACGGAAGGCAAGCAAAGAGTAACGGAAACCAAGGAAGGCAAGGGAAAGCAAGGCAAGGCAAGGGTAACGGAAGGAACGGCACGGCAAGGGGAAACAAGGCTAAGGCACGACAACGCAAGGCTAGGCAATGCACGGCAAGGCAAGGAAAGGGTAACGCAAGGCAAGTCACGGTCAGGCAAGGCAAGGCTAATGCACGGCAAGGCAAGGAAAGGGTAACGCAAGGCATGGCACTGTCAGGCGAGGCAAGGCTAAGGCACGACAACGCAAGGCTAGGCAATGCACGGAAGGAAAGCAAAGAGTAACGGAAGGCAAGGAAAGCAAGGGAAAGCAAGGCAAGGCAAGGGTAACGGAAGGAAGGGCACGAAAAGGGGAAACAAGGCTAAGGCACGACAACACAGGGCTAGGCAATGCAGGGCAAGGCAAGTAAAGGGTAACGCAAGGCAAGGCACGGTTTGGGGAGGCAAGGCTAATGCACGACAACGCACGGCTAGGCAATGCACGGAAGGCAAGCAAAGAGTAACGGAAGGCAAGGAATGCAAGGCAAAGCAAGGCAACGCAAGCAAGGCTATGGCAAGGTGAAAAAAGGCTAAGGCACGACCACGCAAGGCTGGCAATGCACGGCAAGGCAAGGAAAGGGTAACGCAAGGCAAGGCACGGTCAGGCGAGGCAAGGGTAATGCACGACAACGCAAGGCTACGCAGTGCACGGCTAGGCAACGAAAGAGTAACGGAAGGAAAGGAAGGCAAGGCAAAGCAAGGCAAGGCAAGTGTAACAAAAGGCACGGCAAGGCAAGGGGAAACAAGGCTAAGGCACGGCAACGCAAGGCTAAGCATTGCAAAGCCAGGGAAGGAAAGGGTAACGCAAGGCAAGGCACGGTAAGGCAAGGCGAGTCTAATGCACGACAACGCACGGCTAGGCAATGCACGGCAAGGCAAGGAAAGGGTAACGCAAGGCAAGGCACGGTTAGGCGAGGCAAGGGTAAGGCACGACAACGCAAGGCTAGGCAATGCACGGAAGGCAAGCAAAGAGTAACGGAAGGCAAGGAATGCAAGGCAAACAAGGCAACGCAAGCAAGGCTATGGCAAGGTGAAAAAAGGCTAAGGCAGGACAACGCAAGGCTAGGCAATGCACTGAAGGCAAGCAAAGAGTAACGGAATGGAAGGGAGGCAAGGCAAAGCAAGGCAAAGCAAGCAAGGCTATGGCAAGGTGAAACAAGGCCAAGGCACCACAACGCACGGCTAGGCAATGCACGGCCAGCCAAAGAAAAGGTAACGCAAGTCAAGGCACTGTGAGGCAAGGCAAGGCTAATGCACGACAGCGCAAGGCTAGGCAATGCACGGAAGGCAAGCAAAGAGTAACGGAAACCAAGGAAGGCAAGGGAAAGCAAGGCAAGGCAAGGGTAACGGAAGGAACGGCACGGCAAGGGAAAACAAGCCTAAGGCACGAAAACGCACGGCTAGGCAATGCACGGCAAGGCAAGGAAAGGGTAACGCCAGGCAAGGCACGGTCAGGCAAGGCAAGGCTAATGCACGGCAAGGCAAGGAAAGGGTAACGCAAGGCATGGCACTGTCAGGCGAGGCAAGGCTAAGGCACGACAACGCAAGGCTAGGCAATGCACGGAAGGAAAGCAAAGAGTAACGGAAGGCAAGGAAAGCAAGGGAAAGCAAGGCAAGGCAAGGGTAACGGAAGGAACGGCACGAAAAGGGGAAACAAGGCTAAGGCACGACAACACAGGGCTAGGCAATGCAGGGCAAGGCAAGTAAAGGGTAACGCAAGGCAAGGCACGGTTTGGGGAGGCAAGGCTAATGCACGACAACGCAAGCTAGGCAATGCACGGAAGGCAAGCAAAGAGTAAGGGACGGCAAGGAATGCAAGACAAAGGAAGGCAACGCAAGCAAGGCTATGGCAAGGTGAAAAAAGGCTAAGGCACGACCACGCAAGGCTAGGCAATGCACGGAAGGCAAGCAAAGAGTAACGGAAACCAAGGAAGGCAAGGGAAAGCAAGGCAAGGCAAGGGTAACGGAAGGAACGGCACGGCAAGGGGAAACAAGGCTAAGGCACGACAACGCACGGCTAGGCAATGCACGGCAAGGCAAGGAAAGGGTAACGCCAGGCAAGGCACGGTCAGGCAAGGCAAGGCTAATGCCCGACTAGGCAAGGCTAGGCAGTGCACAGCAAGGCAAGGAAAGGGTAACTCAAGGCAAGGTACGGTCAGGCGAGGCAAGGCTAATGCACGACAAGGCAAGGCTAGGCAATGCACGGAAGACAAACAAAGAGTAACGGAAGGCAAGGAAAGCAAGGGAAACCAAGGCAAGGCAAGGGTAACGGAAGGAACGGCTCGGCAAGGGGAAACAAGGCTAAGGCACGGCAACGCAGGGCTAGGCAATGCACGGCAAGGCAAGGAAAGGGTAACGCAAGGCAAGGCACTGTCAGGCTAGGCAAAGCTAATGCACGCCATCGCAAGGCTAGGCAGTGCACGGTTAGGGAAGGAAAGAGTAACGGAAGGAAAGGAAGGCAAGGCAAAGAATGGCAAGGCAAGTGTAACAACAGGCACGGCACGGCAAGGGGAAACAAGGCTAAGGCACGACAACGCAAGGCTAGGCAATGCACGGAAGGCAAGCAAAGAGTAACGGAAGGCAAGGAATGCAAAGGAAAGCAGGGGAAGGCAAGGGTAACGAAAGGAACGGCACGGTAAGGGGAAACAAGGCTAAGGCACGACAACAGAGGGCTAGGCAATGCAGGGCAAGGCAAGGAAAGGGAACGCAAGGCAAGGCACGGTTTGGGGAGGCAAGGCTAATGCACGACAACGCAAGGCTAGGCAATGCACGGAAGGCAAGCAAAGAGTAACGGAATGCAAGGAATGCAAGGCAAACAAGGCAACGCAAGCAAGGCTATGGCAAGGTGAAAAAAGGCTAAGGCAGGACAACGCAAGCCTAGGCAATGCACGGAAGGCAAGCAAAGAGTAACGGAAGGCAAGGAAGGCAAGGGAAACCAAGGCAAGGCAAGGGTAACGGAAGGAACGGCTCGGCAAGGGGAAACAAGGCTAAGGCACGGCAACGCAGGGCTAGGCAATGCACGGCAAGGCAAGGAAATGGTAACGCAAGGCAAGGCACTGTCAGGCGAGGCAAAGCTAATGCACGACATCGCAAGGCTAGGCAGTGCACGGCTAGGCAAGGAAAGAGTAACGGAAGGAAAGGAAGGCAAGGCAAAGAATGGCAAGGCAAGTGTAACAACAGGCACGGCACGGCAAGGGGAAACAAGGCTAAGGCACGACAACGCAAGGCTAGGCAATGCACGGAAGGCAAGCAAAGAGTAACGGAAGGCAAGGAATGCAAAGGAAAGCAGGGGAAGGCAAGGGTAACGAAAGGAACGGCACGGTAAGGGGAAACAAGGCTAAGGCACGACAACAGAGGGCTAGGCAATGCAGGGCAAGGCAAGGAAAGGGTAACGCAAGGCAAGGCACGGTTTGGGGAGGGAAGGCTAATGCACGACAACGCAAGGCTAGGCAATGCAAGGAAGGCAAGCAAAGAGTAACGGAAGGAAAGGAAGGAAAGGCAAAGCAAGGCAAGGCAAGTGTAACAAAAGGCACGGCACGGCAAGGGGAAACAAGGCTAAGGCACGGCAACGCAAGGCTAGGCAATGCACGGCAAGGCAAGGAAAGGGTAACGCAAGGCAAGGCACGGTAAGGCAAGGCTAGGCTAATGCACGACAACGCACGGCTAGGCAATGCACGGCAAGGCAAGGAAAGGGTAACGCAAGGCAAGGCACGGTGAGGCGAGGCAAGGCTAAGGCACGACAACGCAAGGCTAGGTAATGCACGGAAGGCAAGCAAAGAGAAACGGAAGGCAAGGAATGCAAGGCAAAGCAAGGCAAAGCAAGTAAGTCTATGGCAAGGTGAAACAAGTCTAAGGCACGACAACGCACGGCTAGGCAATGCACGGCAAGGCAAGGAAAGGGTAACGCAAGGCAAGGCACGGTGAGGCGAGGCAAGGCTAATGCACGACAGCGCAAGGCTAGGCAATGCACGGAAGGCAAGCAAAGAGTAACGGAAACCAAGGAAGGCAAGGGAAAGCAAGGCAAGGCAAGGGTAACGGAAGGAACGGCACGGCAAGGGGAAACAAGTCTAAGGCACGACAACGCACGGCTAGGCAATGCACGGCAAGGCAAGGAAAGGGTAACGCAAGGCAAGGCACGGTCAGGCAAGGCAAGGCTAATGCACGACAAGGCAAGGCTAGGCAGTGTACGGCAAGGCAAGGAAAGGGTAACGCAAGGCAAGGCACGGTCAGGCGAGGCAAGGCTAAGGCACGACAACGCAAGGCTAGGCAACGCACGAAAGGCTAGCAAAGAGTAACGGAAGGCAAGGAAGGCAAGGGAAAGCAGGGGAAGGCAAGGGTAACGGAAGGAACGGCACGGTAAGGGGAAACAAGGCTAAGGCACGACAACGCAGGGCTAGGCAATGCACGGCAAGGCAAGGAAAGGGTAACGCAAGGCAAGGCACGGTCAGACGAGGCAAGGGTAATGCACGACAACGCAAGGCTACGCAGTGCACGGCTAGGCAAGGAAAGAGTAACGGAAGGAAAGGAAGGCAAGGCAAAGCAAGGCAAGGCAAGTGTAACAAAAGGCACGGCACGGCAAGGGGAAACAAGGCTAAGGCACGGCAACACAAGGCTAAGCAATGCACGGCAAGGCAAGGAAAGGGTAACGCAAGGCAAAGCACGGTCAGGCAAGGCAAGGCTAATGCCCGACAAGGCATGGCTAGGCAGTGCACAGCAAGGCAAGGAAAGGGTAACGCAAGGCAAGGTACGGTTTGGGGAGGCAAGGCTAATGCACGACAACGCAAGGCTAGGCAATGCACGGAAGGCAAGCAAAGAGTAACGGAAGGCAAGGAAGGCAAGGGAAACCAAGGCAAGGCAAGGGTAACGGAAGGAACGGCTCGGCAAGGGGAAACAAGGCTAAGGCACGGCAACGCAGGGCTAGGCAATGCACGGCAAGGCAAGGAAATGGTAACGCAAGGCAAGGCACTGTCAGGCGAGGCAAAGCTAATGCACGACATCGCAAGGCTAGGCAGTGCACGGCTAGGCAAGGAAAGAGTAACGGAAGGAAAGGAAGGCAAGGCAAGAATGGCAAGGAAGTGTAACAACAGGCACGGCACGGCAAGGGGAAACAAGGCTAAGGCACGACAACGCAAGGCTAGGCAATGCACGGAAGGCAAGCAAAGAGTAACGGAAGGCAAGGAATGCAAAGGAAAGCAGGGGAAGGCAAGGGTAACGAAAGGAACGGCACGGTAAGGGGAAACAAGGCTAAGGCACGACAACAGAGGGCTAGGCAATGCAGGGCAAGGCAAGGAAAGGGTAACGCAAGGCAAGTCACGGTTTGGGGAGGGAAGGCTAATGCACGACAACGCAAGGCTAGGCAATGCAAGGAAGGCAAGCAAAGAGTAACGGAAGGCAAGGAAGGCAACGGAAAGCAAGGCAAGGCAAGGGTAACGGAAGGAACGGCACGGCAAGGGGAAACAAGGCTAAGGCACGAAAACGCACGGCTAGGCAATGCACGGCAAGGCAAGGAAAGGATAACGCAAGGCAAGGCACGGTGAGGCGAGGCAAGGCTAATGCACAACAACGCACGGCTAGGCAATACACGGCAAGGTAAGGAAAGGGTAACGCAAGGCAAGGCATGGTCAGGCGAAGCAAGGCTAAGGCACGACAACGCAAGGCTAGGCAATGCACGGAAGGCAAGCAAAGAGTAACGGAAGGCAAGGAAGGCAAGGGAAAGCAGGGGAAGGCAAGGGTAACGGAAGGAACGGTACGGTAAGGGGAAACAAGGCTAAGGCACGACAACGCAGGGCTAGGCAATGCACGGCCAGCCAAAGAAAAGGTAACGCAAGTCAAGGCACTGTGAGGCAAGGCAAGGCTAATGCACGACAGCGCAAGGCTAGGCAATGCACGGAAGGCAAGCAAAGAGTAACGGAAACGAAGGAAGGCAAGGGAAAGCAAGGCAAGGCCAGGGTAACGGAAGGAACGGCACGGCAATGGGAAACAAGGCTAAGGCACGACAACGCACGGCTAGGCAATGCACGGCAAGGCAAGGAAAGGGTAACGCAAGGCAAGGCACGGTCAGTCGAGGCAAGGCTAATGCACGACAAGGCAAGGCTAGGCAGTGCACAGCAAGGCAAGGAAAGGGTAACGCAAGGCAAGGCACGGTGACGCGAGGCAAGGCTGATGCAAGACAACGCACGGCTAGGCAATGCACGGCAAGGCAAGGAAAGGGTAACGCAAGGCAAGGCACGGTCAGGCGAGGCAAGGCTAAGGCACGACAACGCAAGGCTAGGCAATGCACGAAAGGCAAGCAAAGAGTAACGGAAGGCAAGGAAGGCAAGGGAAAGCAGGGGAAGGCAAGGGTAACGGAAGGAACGGCACGGTAAGGGGAAACAAGGCTAAGGCACGACAACGCAGGGCTAGGCAATGCACGGCAAGGCAGGGAAAGGGTAACGCAAGGCAAGGCACGGTCAGGCGAGGCAAGGGTAATGCACGACAACGCAAGGCTACGCAGTGCACGGCTAGGCAAGGAAAGAGTAACGGAAGGAAAGGAAGGAAAGGCAAAGCAAGGCAAGGCAAGTGTAACAAACGGCACGGCACGGCACGGAGAAACAAGGCTAAGGCACGGCAACGCAAAGCTAAGCAATGCACGGCCAGGCAAGGAAAGGGTAACGCAAGGCAAGGCACGGTAAGGCAAGGCGAGGCTAATGCACGACAACACACGGTTAGGCAATGCACGGACTGCAAGCAAAGAGTAACGGAATGGAAGGAAGGCAAGGCAAAGCAGGGCAAAGCAAGCAAGGCCATGGCAAGGTGAAACAAGGCTAAGGCACCACAACGCACGGCTAGGCAATGCACGGCCAGCCAAGGAAAAGGTAACGGAAGGCAAGGCACTGTGAGGCAAGGCAAGGCTAATGCACGACAGCGGAAGGCTAGGCAATGCACGGAAGGCAAGCAAAGAGTAACGGAAACCAAGGAAGGCAAGGGAAAGCAAGGCAAGGCAAGGGTAACGGAAGGAACGGCACGGCAAGGGGAAACAAGGCTAAGGCACGACAACGCACGGCTAGGCAATGCACGGCAAGGCAAGGAAAGGGTAACGCCAGGCAAGGCACGGTCAGGCAAGGCAAGACTAGTGCCCGACAAGGCAAGGCTAGGCAGTGCACAGCAAGGCAAGGAAAGGGTAACGCAAGGCAAGGTACGGTCAGGCGAGGCAAGGCTAATGCACGACAACGCAAGGCTAGGCAATGCACGGAAGACAAACAAAGAGTAACGGAAGTCAAGGAAGGCAAGGGAAACCAAGGCAAGGCAAGGGTAACGAAGGAACGGCTCGGCAAGGGGAAACAAGGCTAAGGCACGGCAACGCAGGGCTAGGCAATGCACGGCAAGGCAAGGAAAGGGTAACGCAAGGCAAGGCACTGTCAGGCGAGGCAAAGCTAATGCACGACATCGCAAGGCTAGGCAGTGCACGGCTAGGGAAGGAAAGAGTAACGAAAGGAAAGGAAGGCAAGGCAAAGAATGGCAAGGCAAGTGTAACAACAAGCACGGCACGGCAAGGGGAAACAAGGCTAAAGCACGACAACGCAAGGCTAGGCAATGCACGGAAGGCAAGCAAAGAGTAACGGAAGGCAAGGAATGCAAAGGAAAGCAGGGGAAGGCAAGGGTAACGAAAGGAACGGCACGGTAAGGGGAAACAAGGCTAAGGCACGACAACAGAGGGCTAGGCAATGCAGGGCAAGGCAAGGAAAGGGTAACGCAAGGCAAGGCACGGTTTGGGGAGGCAAGGCTAATGCACGACAACGCAAGGCTAGGCAATGCACGGAAGGAAGCAAAGAGTAACGGAAGGCAAGGAAGGCAAGGGAAAGCAAGGCAAGGCAAGGGTAACGGAAGGAACGGCACGGCAAGGGGAAACAAGGCTAAGGCACGGCAACGCACGGCTAGGCAATGCACGGCAAGGCAAGGAAAGGGTAACGCAAGGCAAGGCACGGTGAGGCAAGGCAAGGCTGATGCACGACAACGCACGGCTAGGCAATGCACGTCAAGGCAAAGAAAGGGTAACGCAAGGCAAGGCACGGTCAGGCGAGGCAAGGCTAAGGCACGAAAACGCAAGGCTAGGCAATGCACGGAAGGCAAGCAAAGAGTAACGGAAGGCAAGGAAGGCAAGGGAAAGCAGGGGAAGGCAAGGGTAACGGAAGGAACGGCACGGTAAGGGGAAACAAGGCTAAGGCACGACAACGCAGGGCTAGGCAATGCACGGCAAGGCAAGGAAAGGGTAACGCAAGGCAAGGCACTGTCAGGCGAGGCAAAGCTAATGCACGACATCGCAAGGCTAGGCAGTGCACGGCTAGGGAAGGAAAGAGTAACGGAAGGAAAGGAAGGCAAGGCAAAGAATGGCAAGGCAAGTGTAACAACAAGCACGGCACGGCAAGGGGAAACAAGGCTAAAGCACGACAACGCAAGGCTAGGCAATGCACGGAAGGCAAGCAAAGAGTAACGGAAGGCAAGGAATGCAAAGGAAAGCAGGGGAAGGCAAGGGTAACGAAAGGAACGGCACGGTAAGGGGAAACAAAGCTAAGGCACGACAACAGAGGGCTAGGCAATGCAGGGCAAGGCAAGGAAAGGGTAACGCAAGGCAAGGCACGGTTTGGGGAGGCAAGGCTAATGCACGACAACGCAAGGCTAGGCAATGCACGGAAGGAAGCAAAGAGTAACGGAAGGCAAGGAAGGCAAGGGAAAGCAAGGCAAGGCAAGGGTAACGGAAGGAACGGCACGGCAAGGGGAAACAAGGCTAAGGCACGGCAACGCAGGGCTAGGTAATGCACGGCAAGGCAAGGAAAGGGTAACGCAAGGCAAGGCACGGTCAGGCGACGCAAGGCTAAGGCACGACAACGCAAGGCTAGGCAATGCACGGAAGGCAAGCAAAGAGTAACGGAAGGCAAGGAATGCAAGGCAAAGCAAGGCAACGCAAGCAAGGCTATGGCAAGGTGAAAAAAGGCTAAGGCAGGACAACGCAAGGCTAGGCAATGCACGGAAGGCAAGCAAAGAGTAACGGAATGGAAGGAAGGCAAGGCAAAGCAAGGCAAAGCAAGCAAGGCTATGGCAAGGTGAAACAAGGCCAAGGCACCACAACGCACGGCTAGGCAATGCACGGCCAGCCAAAGAAAAGGTAACGCAAGTCAAGGCACTGTGAGGCAAGGCAAGGCTAATGCACGACAGCGCAAGGCTAGGCAATGCACGGAAGGCAAGCAAAGAGTAACGGAAACCAAGGAAGGCAAGGGAAAGCAAGGCAAGGCAAGGGTAACGGAAGGAACGGCACGGCAAGGGGAAACAAGGCTAAGGCACGACAACGCACGGCTAGGCAATGCACGGCAAGGCAAGGAAAGGGTAACGCAAGGCAAGGCACGGTCAGGCGAGGCAAGGCTAAGGCACGACAACGCAAGGCTAGGCAATGCACGGAAGGCAAGCAAAGAGTAACGGAAGGCAAGGAATGGAAGGGAAAGCAGGGGAAGGCAAGGGTAACGGAAGGAATGGCACGGTAAGTGGAAACAAGGCTATGGCACGACAACGCAGGGCTAGGCAATGCACGGCAAGGCAAGGAAAGGGTAACGCAAGGCAAGGCACGGTCAGGCGAGGCAAGGGTAATGTACGACAACACAAGGCTACGCAGTGCACGGCTAGGCAAGGAAAGAGTAACGGAAGGAAATGAAGGCAAGGCAAAGCAAGGCAAGGCAAGTGTAACAAATGGCACGGCACGGCAAGGGGAAACAAGGCTAAGGCACGGCAACGCAAGGCTAAGCAATGAACGGCCAGGCAAGGAAAGGGTAACGCAAGGCAAGGCACGGTAAGGCAAGGCGAGGCTAATGCACGACAAGGCAAGGCTAGGCAATGCACGGCAAGGCAAGGAAAGGGTAACGCAAGGCAAGGCACGGTTGGGCGAGGCAAGGCTAAGGCACGACAACGCAAGGCTAGGCAATGCACGGAAGGCAAGCAAAGAGTAACGGAAAGCAAGGAATGCAAGGCAAAGCAAGGCAAAGCAAGCAAGTCTATGGCAAGGTGAAACAAGGCTAAGGCACCACAACGCACGGCTAGGCAATGCACGGCCAGCCAAGGAAAAGGTAACGCAAGGCAAGGCACTGTGAGGCAAGGCAAGGCTAATGCACGACAGCGCAAGGCTAGGCAATGCACGGAAGGCAAGCAAAGAGTAACGGAAACCAAGGAAGGCAAGGGAAAGCAAGGCAAGGCAAGGGTAACGGAAGGAACGGCACGGCAAGGGGAAACAAGGCTAAGGCACGACAACGCAGGGCTAGGCAATGCACGGCAAGGAAAGGAAAGGGTAACGCAAGGCAAGGCACGGTCAGGCAAGGCAAGGCTAATGCACGGCAAGGCAAGGAAAGGGTAACGCAAGGCATGGCACTGTCATGCGAGGCAAGGCTAAGGCACGACAACGCAAGGCTAGGCAATGCACGGAAGGAAAGCAAAGAGTAACGGAAGGCAAGAAAAGCAAGGGAAAGCAAGGCAAGGCAAGGGTAACGGAAGGAACGGCACGAAAAGGGGAAACAAGGCTAAGGCACGACAACACAGGGCTAGGCAATGCAGGGCAAGGCAAGTAAAGGGTAACGCAAGGCAAGGCACGGTCAGGCGAGGCAAGGCTAATGCACGACAACGCAAGCCTAGGCAATGCACAGCAAGGCAAGGAAAGAGTAACGGAAGGCAAGGAATGCAAGGGAAAGCAAGGCAACGCAAGCAAGGCTATGGCAAGGTGAAAAAAGGCTAAGGCACGACAACGCACGGCTAGGCAATGCACGGCAAGGCAAGGAAAGGGTAACGCCAGGCAAAGCACGGTCAGGCAAGGCAAGGCTAATGCCCGACTAGGCAAGGCTAGGCAGTGCACAGCAAGGCAAGGAAAGGGTAACTCAAGGCAAGGTACGGTCAGGCGAGGCAAGGCTAATGCACGACAACGCAAGGCTAGGCAATGCACGGAAGACAAGCAAAGAGTAACGGAAGGCAAGGAAAGCAAGGGAAAGCAAGGCAAGGCAAGGGTAACGGAAGGAACGGCTCGGCAAGGGGAAACAAGTCTAAGGCACGGCAACGCAGGGCTAGGCAATGCACGGCAAGGCAAGGAAAGGGTAACGCAAGGCAAGGCACTGTCAGGCGAGGCAAAGCTAATGCACGCCATCGCAAGGCTAGGCAGTGCACGGCTAGGGAAGGAAAGAGTAACGGAAGGAAAGGAAGGCAAGGCAAAGAATGGCAAAGCAAGTGTAACAACAGGCACGGCACGGCAAGGGGAAACAAGGCTAAGGAACGACAACGCAAGGCTAGGCAATGCACGGAAGGCAAGCAAAGAGTAACGGAAGGCAAGGAATGCAAAGGAAAGCAGGGGAAGGCAAGGGTAACGAAAGGAACGGCACGGTAAGGGGAAATAAGGCTAAGGCACGACAACAGAGGGCTAGGCAATGCAGGGCAAGGCAAGGAAAGGGAACGCAAGGCAAGGCACGGTTTGGGGAGGCAAGGCTAATGCACGACAACGCAAGGCTAGGCAATGCACGGAAGGCAAGGAAAGAGTAACGGAAGGCAAGGAAGGCAAGGGAAAGCAAGGCAAGGCAAGGGTAACGGAAGGAACGGCACGGCAAGGGGAAACAAGGCTAAGGCACGGCAACGCACGGCTAGGCAATGCACGGCAAGGCAAGGGAAGGGTAACGCAAGGCAAGGCACGGTGAGGCAAGGCAAGGCTGATGCACGACAACGCACGGCTAGGCAATGCACGGCAAGGCAAAGAAAGGGTAACGCAAGGCAAGGCACGGTCAGGCGAGGCAAGGCTAAGGCACGACAACGCAAGGCTAGACAATTCACGAAAGGCAAGCAAAGAGTAACGGAAGGCAAGGAAGGCAAGGGAAAGCAGGGGAAGTCAAGAGTAACGGAAGGAACGGCACGGTAAGGGGAAACAAGGCTAAGGCACGACAACGCAGGGCTAGGCAATGCACTGCAAGGCAAGGAAAGGGTAACGCAAGGCAAGGCACGGTGAGGCAAGGCAAGGCTGATGCACGACAACGCACGGCTAGGTAAGGAAAGGTTAACGCAAGGCAAGGCACGGTCAGGCGAGGCAAGGCTAAGGCACGACAACGCAAGGCTAGGCAATGCACGGAAGGCAAGCAAAGAGTAACGGAACGCAAGGAAGGCAAGGGAATGTAAGGCAAGGCAAGGTTAACGGAAGGAACGGCACGGCAAGGGGAAACAAGGCTAATTCACGGTAACGCACGTCTAGGCAATGCAGGGCAAGGCAAGGAAATTGTAACGCAAGGCAAGGCACGGTTTGGGGAGGCAAGTCTAATGCACGACAACGCAAGGCTAGGCAGTGCACGGCTAGGCAAGGAAAGAGTAACGGAAGGAAAGGAAGGCAAGGCAAAGCAAGGCAAGGCAAGTGTAACAAAATGCAAGGCACGGCAAGGGGAAACAAGGCTAAGGAACGGAAACGCACGGCTAGGCAATGCACGGCCAGGCAAGGAAAGGGTAACGCAAGGCAAGGCACGTTAAGGCAAGACAAGGCTAATGCACGACAACGCACGGCTAGGCAATGCACGGCAAGGCAAGGAAAGGGTAACGCAAGGCAAGGCACGGTGAGGCAAGGCAAGGCTGATGCACGACAACGCACGGCTAGGCAATGCACGGCAAGGCAAGCAAAGAGTAACGGAAGGCAAGGAAGGCAAGGGAAACCAAGGCAAGGCAAGGGCAACGGAAGGAACGGCTCGGCAAGGGGAAACAATTCTAAGGCACGGCAACGCAGGGCTAGGCAATGCACGGCAAGGCAAGGAAAGGGTAACGCAAGGCAAGGCACTGTCTGGCGAGGCAAAGATAATGCACGACATCGCAAGGCTAGGCAGTGCACGGCTAGGCAAGGAAAGGGTAACGCAAGGCAAGGCACGGTGAGGTAAGTCAAGGCTGATGCACGACAACGCACGGCTAGGCAATGCACGGCAAGGCAAGGAAAGGGTAACGCAAGGCAAGGCACGGTCAGGCGAGGCAAGGCTAAGGCACGACAACGCAAGGCTAGGCAATGCACGGCAAGGCAAGGAAAGAGTAACGGAAGGAAAGGAAGGCAAGTCAAAGCCAGGAAAGGCAAGTGTAACAAAAGGCACGCCACGGCAAGGGGAAACAAGGCTAAGGCACGACAACGCAAGGCTAGGCAAGGAACGGAAGGCAAGCAAAGAGTAACGGAAGGCAAGGAATGCAAAGGAAAGCAGGGGAAGGCAAGGGTAACGAAAGTAACGGCACGGTAAGGGGAAACACGGCTAAGGCACGACAACACAGTTCTAGGCAATGCAGGGCAAGGCAAGGAAAGGGTAACGCAAGGCAAGGCACGGTTTGGGGAGGCAAGGCTAAGGCACGACAACGCACGGCTAGGCAATGCACGGCAAGGCAAGGAAAGGGTAACGCAAGGCAAGGCACGGTCAGGCCAGGCAAGGCTAAGGCACGACAACGCACGGCTAGGCAATGCACGGCAAGGCAAGGAAAGGGTAACGCAAGGCAAGGCACGGTCAGGCCAGGCAAGGCTAAGGCACGACAACGCAAGGCTAGGCAATGCACGGAAGGCAAGCAAAGAGCAACGGAAGGCAAGGAAGGCAAGGGAAAGCAGGGGAAGGCAAGGGTAACGGAAGGAACGGCACGGTAAGGGGAAACAAGGCTAAGGCACGACAACGCAGGGCTAGGCAATGCACGGCAAAGCAAGGAAAGGGTAACGCACGGCAAGGCACGGTCAGGCGAGGCAAGGGTATGCACGACAACGCAAGGCTACGCAGTGCACTGCTAGGCAAGGAAAGAGTAATGGAAGGAAATATAGGCAAGGCAAACAAGGCAAGGCAAGTGTAACAAATGGCACGGCACGGCAAGGGGAAACAAGGCTAAGGCACGGCAATGCAAGGCTAAGCAATGAACGGCCAGGCAAGGAAAGGGTAACGCAAGGCAAGGCACGGTAAGGCAAGGCGAGGCTAATGCACGACAACGCACGGCTACGCAATGCACGGCAAGGCAAGGAAATGGTAACGCAAGGCAAGGCACGGTTAGGCGAGGCAAGGCTAAGGCACGACAACGCAAGGCTAGGCAATGCACGGAAGGCAAGCAAAGAGTAACGGAAGGCAAGGAATGCAAGGCAAAGGAAGGCAACGCAAGCAAGGCTATGGCAAGGTGAAAAAAGGCTAAGGCACGAGAATGCAAGGCTAGGCAATGCACGGAAGGCAAGGAAAGAGTAACGGAATGGAAGGAAGGCAAGGCAAAGCATGGCAAAGCAAGCAAGGCTATGGCAAGGTGTAACAAGGCTAAGGCACCACAACGCACGGCTAGGAAATGCACGGCCAGCCAAGGAAAAGGTAACGCAAGGCAAGGCACTGTAAGGCAAGGCAAGGCTAATGCACGACAGCGCAAGGCTAGGCAATGCACGGAAGGCAAGCAAAGAGTAACGGAAACCAAGGAAGGCAAGGGAAAGCAAGGCAATGCAAGGGTAACGGAAGGAACGGGACGGCAAGGGGAAACAAGGATAAGGCACGACAACGCACGGCTAGGCAATGCACGGCAAGGCAAGGAAAGGGTAACGCCAGGCAAGGCACGGTCAGGCAAGGCAAGGCTAATGCACGACAAGGCAAGGCTAGGAAGTGCACGGCAAGGCAAGGAAAGGGTAACGCAAGGCATGGCACTGTCAGGCGAGGCAAGGCTAAGGCACGACAACGCAAGGCTAGGCAATGCACGGAAGGAAAGCAAAGAGCAACGGAAGGCAAGGAAAGCAAGGGAAATCAAGGCAAGGCAAGGGTAACGGAAGGAACGGCACGGCAAGGGGAAACAAGGCTAAGGCACGACAACACAGGGCTAGGCAATGCAGGGCAAGGCAAGGAAAGGGTAACGCAAGGCAAGGCACGGTTTGGGGAGGCAAGGCTAATGCACGACAACGCAAGGCTAGGCAATGCACGGAAGGCAAGCAAAGAGTAACGGAAGGCAAGGAAGGCAAGGCAAAGCAAGGCAACGCAAGCAAGGCTATGGCAAGGTGAAAAAAGGCTAAGGCACGACCACGCAAGGCTAGGCAATGCACGGAAGGGAAGCAAAGAGTAACGGAAGGCAAGGAAGGCAAGGCAAAGCAAGGCAACGCAAGCAAGGCTATGGCAAGGTGAAAAAAGGCTAAGGCAGGACAACGCAAGGCTAGGCAATGCACGGAAGGCAAGCAAAGAGTAACGGAATGGAAGGAAGGCAAGGCAAAGCAAGGCAAAGCAAGCAAGGCTATGGCAAGGTGAAACAAGGCCAAGGCACCACAACGCACGGCTAGGCAATGCACGGCCAGCCAAAGAAAAGGTAACGCAAGTCAAGGCACTGTGAGGCAAGGCAAGGCTAATGCACGACAGCGCAAGCCTAGGCAATGCACGGAAGGCAAGCAAAGAGTAACGGAAACCAAGGAAGGCAAGGGAAAGCAAGGCAAGGCAAGGGTAACGGAAGGAACGGCACGGCAAGGGGAAACAAGGCTAAGGCACGACAACGCACGGCTAGGCAATGCACGGCAAGGCAAGGAAAGGGTAACGCAAGGCAAGGCACGGTCAGGCGAGGCAAGGCTAAGGCACGACAACGCAAGGCTAGGCAATGCACGGAAGGCAAGCAAAGAGTAACGGAAGGCAAGGAATGGAAGGGAAAGCAGGGGAAGGCAAGGGTAACGGAAGGAATGGCACGGTAAGTGGAAACAAGGCTATGGCACGACAACGCAGGGCTAGGCAATGCACGGCAAGGCAAGGAAAGGGTAACGCAAAGCAAGGCACGGTCAGGCGAGGCAAGGGTAATGTACGACAACACAAGGCTACGCAGTGCACGGCTAGGCAAGGAAAGAGTAACGGAAGGAAATGAAGGCAAGGCAAAGCAAGGCAAGGCAAGTGTAACAAATGGCACGGCACGGCAAGGGGAAACAAGGCTAAGGCACGGCAACGCAAGGCTAAGCAATGAACGGCCAGGCAAGGAAAGGGTAACGCAAGGCAAGGCACGGTAAGGCAAGGCGAGGCTAATGCACGACAAGGCAAGGCTAGGCAATGCACGGCAAGGCAAGGAAAGGGTAACGCAAGGCAAGGCACGGTTGGGCGAGGCAAGGCTAAGGCACGACAACGCAAGGCTAGGCAATGCACGGAAGGCAAGCAAAGAGTAACGGAAAGCAAGGAATGCAAGGCAAAGCAAGGCAAAGCAAGTAAGTCTATGGCAAGGTGAAACAAGGCTAAGGCACCACAACGCACGGCTAGGCAATGCACGGTCAGCCAAGGAAAAGGTAACGCAAGGCAAGGCACTGTGAGGCAAGGCAAGGCTAATGCACGACAGCGCAAGGCTAGGCAATGCACGGAAGGCAAGCAAAGAGTAACGGAAACCAAGGAAGGCAAGGGAAAGCAAGGCAAGGCAAGGGTAACGGAAGGAACGGCACGGCAAGGGGAAACAAGGCTAAGGCACGACAACGCATGGCTAGGCAATGCACGGCAAGGCAAGGAAAGGGTAACGCAAGGCAAGGCAGGCAGAATGCACGGCAAGGCAAGGAAAGGGTAACGCAAGGCAAGGCACTGTCATGCGAGGCAAGGCTAAGGCACGACAACGCAAGGCTAGGCAATGCACGGAAGGAAAGCAAAGAGTAACGGAAGGCAAGAAAAGCAAGGGAAAGCAAGGCAAGGCAAGGGTAACGGAAGGAACGGCACGAAAAGGGGAAACAAGGCTAAGGCACGACAACACAGGGCTAGGCAATGCAGGGCAAAGCAAGTAAAGGGTAACGCAAGGCAAGGCACGGTTTGGGGAGGCAAGGCTAATGCACGACAACGCAAGCCTAGGCAATGCACGGAAGGCAAGCAAAGAGTAACGGAAGGCAAGGAATGCAAGGCAAAGCAAGGCAACGCAAGCAAGTCTATGGCAAGGTGAAAAAAGGCTAAGGCACGACAACGCACGGCTAGGCAATGCACGGCAAGGCAAGGAAAGGGTAACGCCAGGCAAGGCACGGTCAGGCAAGGCAAGGCTAATGCACGACAAGGCAAGGCTAGGCAGTGCACAGCAAGGCAAGGAAAGGGTAACGCAAGGCAAGGTACGGTCAGGCGAGGCAAGGCTAAGGCACGACAACGCAAGGCTAGGCAATGCAGGGAAGGCAAGCAAAGAGTAACGGAAGGCAAGGAAGGCAAGGGAAACCAAGGCAAGGCAAGGGTAACGGAAGGAACGGCTCGGCAAGGGGAAACAAGTCTAAGGCACGGCAACGCAAGGCTAGGCAATGCACGGCCAGGCAAGGAAAGGGTAACGCAAGGCAAGGCACTGTCAGGCGAGGCAAAGCTAATGCACGCCATCGCAAGGCTAGGCAGTGCACGGCTAGGGAAAGAAAGAGTAACGGAAGGAAAGGAAGGCAAGGCAAAGAATGGCAAAGCAAGTGTAACAACAGGCACGGCACGGCAAGGGGAAACAAGGCTAAGGAACGACAACGCAAGGCTAGGCAATGCACGGAAGGCAAGCAAAGAGTAACGGAAGGCAAGGAATGCAAAGGAAAGCAGGGGAAGGCAAGGGTAACGAAAGGAACGGCACGGTAAGGGGAAATAAGGCTAAGGCACGACAACAGAGGGCTAGGCAATGCAGGGCAAGGCAAGGAAAGGGAACGCAAGGCAAGGCACGGTTTGGGGAGGCAAGGCTAATGCACGACAACGCAAGGCTAGGCAATGCACGGAAGGCAAGGAAAGAGTAACGGAAGGAAAGGAAGGCAAGGGAAATCAAGGCAAGGCAAGGGTAACGGAAGGAACGGCACGGCAAGGGGAAACAAGGCTAAGGCACGGCAACGCACGGCTAGGCAATGCACGGCAAGGCAAGGGAAGGGTAACGCAAGGCAAGGCACGGTGAGGCAAGGCAAGGCTGATGCACGACAACGCACGGCTAGGCAATGCACGGCAAGGCAAAGAAAGGGTAACGCAAGGCAAGGCACGGTCAGGCGAGGCAAGGCTAAGGCACGACAACGCAAGGCTAGACAATTCACGAAAGGCAAGCAAAGAGTAACGGAAGGCAAGGAAGGCAAGGGAAAGCAGGGGAAGTCAAGAGTAACGGAAGGAACGGCACGGTAAGGGGAAACAAGGCTAAGGCACGACAACGCAGGGCTAGGCAATGCACTGCAAGGCAAGGAAAGGGTAACGCAAGGCAAGGCACGGTGAGGCAAGGCAAGGCTGATGCACGACAACGCACGGCTAGGAAATTCACGGCAAGGTAAGGAAAGGTTAACGCAAGGCAAGGCACGGTCAGGCGAGGCAAGGCTAAGGCACGACAACGCAAGGCTAGGCAATGCACGGAAGGCAAGCAAAGAGTAACGGAACGCAAGGAAGGCAAGGGAATGTAAGGCAAGGCAAGGTTAACGGAAGGAACGGCACGGCAAGGGGAAACAAGGCTAATTCACGGTAACGCACGTCTAGGCAATGCAGGGCAAGGCAAGGAAATGGTAACGCAAGGCAAGGCACGGTTTGGGGAGGCAAGTCTAATGCACGACAACGCAAGGCTAGGCAGTGCACGGCTAGGCAAGGAAAGAGTAACGGAAGGAAAGGAAGGCAAGGCAAAGCAAGGCAAGGCAAGTGTAACAAAATGCAAGGCACGGCAAGGGGAAACAAGGCTAAGGAACGGAAACGCACGGCTAGGCAATGCACGGCCAGGCAAGGAAAGGGTAACGCAAGGCAAGGCACGGTAAGGCAAGACAAGGGTAATGCACGACAACGCACGGCTAGGCAATGCACGGCAAGGCAAGGAAAGGGTAACGCAAGGCAAGGCACGGTGAGGCAAGGCAAGGCTGATGCACGACAACGCACGGCTAGGCAATGCACGGAAGGCAAGCAAAGAGTAACGGAAGGCAAGGAAGGCAAGGGAAACCAAGGCAAGGCAAGGGTAACGGAAGGAACGGCTCGGCAAGGGGAAACAATTCTAAGGCACGGCAACGCAGGGCTAGGCAATGCACGGCAAGGCAAGGAAAGGGTAACGCCAGGCAACGCACGGTCAGGCAAGGCAAGGCTAATGCACGACAAGGCAAGGCTAGGAAGTGCACGGCAAGGCAAGGAAAGGGTAACGCAAGGCATGGCACTGTCAGGCGAGGCAAGGCTAAGGCACGACAACGCAAGGCTAGGCAATGCCGGAAGGAAAGCAAAGAGTAACGGAAGGCAAGGAAAGCAAGGGAAAGCAAGGCAAGGCAAGGGTAACGGAAGGAACGGCACGGCAAGGGGAAACAAGGCTAAGGCACGACAACACAGGGCTAGGCAATGCAGGGCAAGGCAAGGAAAGGGTAACGCAAGGCAAGGCACGGTTTGGGGAGGCAAGGCTAATGCACGACAACGCAAGGCTAGGCAATGCACGGAAGGCAAGCAAAGAGTAACGGAAGGCAAGGAAGGCAAGGCAAAGCAAGGCAACGCAAGCAAGGCTATGGCAAGGTGAAAAAAGGCTAAGGCACGACCACGCAAGGCTAGGCAATGCACGGAAGGCAAGCAAAGAGTAACGGAAGGCAAGGAAGGCAAGGCAAAGCAAGGCAACGCAAGCAAGGCTATGGCAAGGTGAAAAAAGGCTAAGCCACGACAACGCAAGGCTAGGCAATGCACCGAAGGCAAGCAAAGAGTAACGGAACGCAAGGAAGGCAAGGGAATTTAAGGCAAGGCAAGGTTAACGGAAGGAACGGCACGGCAAGGGGAAACAAGGCTAAGGCACGGTAACGCACGGCTAGGCAATGCAGGGCAAGGCAAGGAAATGGTAACGCACGGCAAGGCACGGTTTGGGGAGGCAAGGCTAATGCACGACAACGCAAGGCTAGGCAGTGCACGGCTAGGCAAGGAAAGAGTAACGGAAGGAAAGGAAGGCAAGGCAAAGCAAGGCAAGGCAAGTGTAACAAAATGCAAGGCACGGCAAGGGGAAACAAGGCTAAGGAACGGAAACGCACGGCTAGGCAATGCACGGCCAGGCAAGGAAAGGGTAACGCAAGGCAAGGCACGGTCAGGCAAGACAAGGGTAATGCACGACAACGCACGGCTAGGCAATGCACGGCAAGGCAAGGAAAGGGTAACGCAAGGCAAGGCACGGTGAGGCAAGGCAAGGCTGATGCACGACAACGCACGGCTAGGCAATGCACGGAAGGCAAGCAAAGAGTAACGGAAGGCAAGGAAGGCAAGGGAAACCAAGGCAAGGCAAGGGTAACGGAAGGAACGGCTCGGAAAGGGGAAACAATTCTAAGGCACGGCAACGCAGGGCTAGGCAATGCACGGCAAGGCAAGGAAAGGGTAACGCAAGGCAAGGCACTGTCTGGCGAGGCAAGGCTAATGCACGACAACGCAAGGCTAGGCAGTGCACGGCTAGGCAAGGAAAGGGTAACGCAAGGCAAGGCACGGTGAGGTAAGGCAAGGCTGATGCACGACAACGCACGGGTAGACAATGCACGGCAAGGCAAGGAAAGGGTAACGCAAGGCAAGGCACGGTCAGGCGAGGCAAGGCTAAGGCACGACAACGCAAGGCTAGGCAATGCACGGAAGGCAAGCAAAGAGTAACGGAAGGCAAGGAAGGCAAGGGAAAGCAGGGGAAGGCAAGGGTAACGGAAGGAACGGCACGGTAAGGGGAAACAAGGCTATGGCACGACAACGCAGGGCTAGGCAATGCACGGCAAGGCAAAGAAAGGGTAACGCAAGGCAAGGCACCGTCAGGCGAGGCAAGGGTAATGCACGACAACGCAAGGCTACGCAGGGCACGGCTAGGCAAGGAAAGAGTAACGGAAGGAAAGGAAGGCAAGGCAAAGCAAGGCAAGGCAAGTGTAACAAAAGGCACGGCAAGGCAAGGGGAAACAAGGCTAAGGCACGGCAACGCAAGGCTAAGCAATGCAAAGCCAGGGAAGGAAAGGGTAACGCAAGGCAAGGCACGGTAAGGCAAGGCGAGGCTAATGCACGACAACGCACGGCTAGGCAATGCACGGCAAGGCAAGGAAAGGGTAACGCAAGGCAAGGCACGGTTAGGCGAGGCAAGGCTAAGGCACGACAACGCAAAGCTAGGCAATGCACGGAAGGCAAGCAAAGAGTAACGGAAAGCAAGGAATGCAAGGCAAAGCAAGGCAAAGCAAGCAAGTCTATGGCAAGGTGAAACAAGGCTAAGGCACCACAACGCACGGCTAGGCAATGCACGGCCAGCCAAGGAAAAGGTAACGCAAGGCAAGGCACTCAGAGGCAAGGCAAGGCTAATGCACGACAGCGCAAGGCTAGGCAATGCACGGAAGGCAAGCAAAGAGAAACGGAAACCAAGGAAGGCAAGGGAAAGCAAGGCAAGGCAAGGGTAAAGGAAGGAACGGCACGGCAAGGGGAAACAAGGCTAAGGCACGACAACGCACGGCTAGGCAATGCACGGCAAGGCAAGGAAAGGGTAACGCCAGGCAAGGCACGGTCAGGCAAGGCAAGGCTAATGCACGACAAGGCAAGGCTAGGCAGTGCACGGCAAGGCAAGGAAAGGGTAACGCAAGGCAAGGCACGGTCAGGCGAGGCAAGGCTAAGGCACGACAACGCAAGGCTAGGCAATGCTCGAAAGGCAAGCAAAGAGTAACGGAAGGCAAGGAAGGCAAGGGAAAGCAGGGGAAGGCAAGGGTAACGGAAGGAACGGCACGGTAAGGGGAAAGAAGGCTAAGGCACGACAACGCAGGGCTAGGCAATGCACGGCAAGGCAAGGAAAGGGTAACGCAAGGCAAGGCACGGTCAGGCGAGGCAAGGGTAATGCACGACAACGCAAAGCTACGCATTGCACGGCTAGGCAAGGAAAGAGTAACGGAAGGAAAGGAAGGCAAGGCAAAGCAAGGCAATGCAAGTGTAACAAAAGGCACGGCACGGCAAGGGGAAACAAGGCTAAGGCACGGCAACGCACGGCTAGGAAATGCACGGCCAGGCAAGTAAAGGGTAACGCAAGGCAAGGCACTGTCAGGCGAGGCAAGGCTAAGGCACGACAACGCAAGGCTTGGCAATGCACGGAAGGCAAGCAAAGAGTAACGGAAGGCAAGGAATGCAAGGCAAAGCAAGGCAAAGCAAGCAAGGCTATGGCAAGGTGAAACAAGGCTAAGGCACCACAACGCATGGCTAGACAATGCACGGCCAGCCAAGGAAAAGGTAACGCAAGGCAAGGCACTCTGAGGCAAGGCAAGGCTAATGCACGACAGCGCAAGGCTAGGCAATGCACGGAAGGCAAGCAAAGAGTAACGGAAGGCAAGGAAGGCAAGGGAAAGCAGGGGAAGGCAAGGGTAATGGAAGGAACGGCACGGTAAGGGGAAACAAGGCTAAGGCACGACAACGCAGGGATAGGCAATGCACGGCAAGGCAAGGAAAGGGTAACTCAAGGCAAGGCACGGTCAGGCGAGGCAAGGGTAATGCACGACAACGCAAGGCTACGCAGTGCACGGCTAGGCAAGGAAAGAGTAACGGAAGGAAAGGAAGGCAAGGCAAAGCAAGGCAAGGCAAGTGTAACAAAATGCACGGCAAGGCAAGGGGAAACAAGGCTAATGCACGGCAACGCAAGGCTAAGCAATGCAAAGCCAGGGAAGGAAAGGGTAACGCAAGGCAAGGCACGGTAAGGCAAGGCGAGGCTAATGCACGACAACGCACGGCTAGGCAATGCACGGCAAGGCAAGGAAAGGGTAACGCAAGGCAAGGCACGGTCAGGCGAGGCAAGGGTAAGGCACGACAACGCAACGCTAGGCAATGCACGGAAGGCAAGCAAAGAGTAACGGAAGGCAAGGAATGCAAGGCAAAGCAAGGAAACGCAAGCAAGGCTATGGCAAGGTGAAAAAAGGCTAAGGCACGACAACGCAAGGCTAGGCAATGCACGGAAGGCAAGCAAAGAGTAACGGAATGGAAGGAAGGCAAGGCAAAGCAAGGCAAAGCAAGCAAGGCTATGGCAAGGTGAAACAAGGCCAAGGCACCACAACGCACGGCTAGGCAATGCACGGCCAGCCAAAGAAAAGGTAACGCAAGTCAAGGCACTGTGAGGCAAGGCAAGGCTAATGCACGACAGCGCAAGGCTAGGCAATGCACGGAAGGCAAGCAAAGAGTAACGGAAACCAAGGAAGGCAAGGGAAAGCAAGGCAAGGCAAGGGTAACGGAAGGAACGGCACGGCAAGGGGAAACAAGGCTAAGGCACGACAACGCACGGCTAGGCAATGCACGGCAAGGCAAGGAAAGGGTAACGCCAGGCAAGGCACGGTCAGGCAAGGCATGGCTAAAGCCCGACAAGGCAAGGCTAGGCAGTGCACAGCAAGGCAAGGAAAGGGTAACGCAAGGCAAGGCACAGTGAGGCAAGGCAAGGCTGATGCACGACAACGCACGGCTAGGCAATGCACGGCAAGGCAAGGAAAGGGTAACGCAAGGCAAGGCACGGTCAGGCGAGGCAAGGCTAAGGCACGACAACGCAAGGCTAGGCAAAGCACGGAAGGCAAGCAAAGAGTAACGGAAGGCAAGGAAGGCAAGGGAAAGCAGGGGAAGGCAAGGGTAACGGAAGGAACGGCACGGTAAGTGGAAACAAGGCTATGGCACGACAACGCAGGGCTAGGCAATGCACGGCAAGGCAAGGAAAGGGTAACGCAAGGCAAGGCACGGTCAGGCGAGGCAAGGGTAATGTACGACAACGCAAGGCTACGCAGTGCACGGCTAGGCAAGAAAAGAGTAACGGAAGGAAATGAAGGCAAGGCAAAGGAAGGCAAGGCAAGTGTAACAAATGGCACGGCACGGCAAGGGGAAACAAGGCTAAGGCACGGCAACGCAAGGCTAAGCAATGAACGGCCAGGCAAGGAAAGGGTAACGCAAGGCAAGGCACGGTAAGGCAAGGCGAGGCTAATGCACGACAAGGCAAGGCTAGGCAATGCACGGCAAGGCAAAGAAAGGGTAACTCAAGTCAAGGCACGGTTAGGCGAGGCAAGGCTAAGGCACGACAACGCAAGGCTAGGCAATGCCGGAAGGAAAGCAAAGAGTAACGGAAGGCAAGGAAAGCAAGGGAAAGCAAGGCAAGGCAAGGGTAACGGAAGGAACGGCACGGCAAGGGGAAACAAGGCTTAGGCACGACAACACAGGGCTAGGCAATGCAGGGCAAGGCAAGTAAAGGGTAACGCAAGGCAAGGCACGGTTTGGGGAGGCAAGGCTAATGCACGACAACGCAAGGCTAGGCAATGCACGGAAGGCAAGCAAAGAGTAACGGAAGGCAAGGAAGGCAAGGCAAAGCAAGGCAACGCAAGCAAGGCTATGGCAAGGTGAAAAAAGGCTAAGGCACGACCACGCAAGGCTAGGCAATGCACGGAAGGGAAGCAAAGAGTAACGGAAGGCAAGGAAGGCAAGGCAAAGCAAGGCAACGCAAGCAAGGCTATGGCAAGGTGAAAAAAGTCTAAGCCACGACAACGCAAGGCTAGGCAATGCACGGAAGGCAAGCAAAGAGTAACGGAAGGCAAGGAAGGCAAGGGAAAGCAAGGCAAGGCAAGGGTAACGGAAGGAACGGCACGGTAAGGGGAAACAAAGCTAAGGCACGACAATGCAGGGTTAGGCAATGCACGGCAAGGCAAGGAAAGGGTAACGCAAGGCAAGGCACGGTGAGGCAAGACAAGGCAAATGCACGACAACGCACGGCTAGGCAATGCACGGCAAGGCAAGGAAAGGGTACCGCAAGGCAAGGCACGGTCAGGCGAGGCAAGGCTAAGGCACGACAACGCAAGGCTAGGCAATGCACGAAAGGCAAGCAAAGAGTAACGGAAGGCAAGGAAGGCAAGGGAAAGCAAGGGAAGGCAAGGGTAACGGAAGGAACGGCACGGCAAGGGGAAACAAGGCTAAGGCACGACAACGCAGGGCTAGGCAATGCACGGCAAGGCAGGGAAAGGGTAACGCAAGGCAAGGCACGGTCAGGCGAGGCAAGGGTAATGCACGACAACGCAAGGCTACGCAGTGCACGGCTAGGCAAGGAAAGAGTAACGGAAGGAAAGGAAGGAAAGGCAAAGCAAGGCAAGGCAAGTGTAACAAACGGCACGGCACGGCAAGGAGAAACAAGGCTAAGGCACGGCAACGCAAAGCTAAGCAATGCACGGCCAGGCAAGGAAAGGGTAACGCAAGGCAAGGCACGGTAAGGCAAGGCGAGGCTAATGCACGACAACACACGGTTAGGCAATGCACGGAAGGCAAGCAAAGAGTAACGGAATGGAAGGAAGGCAAGGCAAAGCAGGGCAAAGCAAGCAAGGCCATGGCAAGGTGAAACAAGGCTAAGGCACCACAACGCACGGCTAGGCAATGCACGGCCAGCCAAGGAAAAGGTAACGGAAGGCAAGGCACTGTGAGGCAAGGCAAGGCTAATGCACGACAGCGGAAGGCTAGGCAATGCACGGAAGGCAAGCAAAGAATAACGGAAACCAAGGAAGGCAAGGGAAAGCAAGGCAAGGCAAGGGTAACGGAAGGAACGTCACGGCAAGGGGAAACAAGGCTAAGGCACGACAACGCACGGCTAGGCAATGCACGGCAAGGCAAGGAAAGGGTAACGCCAGGCAAGGCACGGTCAGGCAAGGCAAGGCTAATGCCCGACAAGGCAAGGCTAGGCAGTGCACAGCAAGGCAAGGAACGGGTAACGCAAGGCAAGGTACGGTCAGGCGAGGCAAGGCTAATGCACGACAACGCAAGGCTAGGCAATGCACGGAAGACAAACAAAGAGTAACGGAAGTCAAGGAAGGCAAGGGAAACCAAGGCAAGGCAAGGGTAACGAAGGAACGGCTCGGCAAGGGGAAACAAGGCTAAGGCACGGCAACGCAGGGCTAGGCAATGCACGGCAAGGCAAGGAAAGGGTAACGCAAGGCAAGGCACTGTCAGGCGAGGCAAAGCTAATGCACGACATCGCAAGACTAGGCAGTGCACGGCTAGGGAAGGAAAGAGTAACGGAAGGAAAGGAAGGCAAGGCAAAGAATCGCAAGGCAAGTGTAACAACAAGCACGGCACGGCAAGGGGAAACAAGGCTAAGGCACGACAACGCAAGCAAAGAGTAACGGAAGGCAAGGAATGCAAAGGAAAGCAGGGGAAGGCAAGGGTAACGAAAGGAACGGCACGGTAAGGGGAAACAAGGCTAAGGCACGACAACAGAGGGCTAGGCAATGCAGGGCAAGGCAAGGAAAGGGTAACGCAAGGCAAGGCACGGTTTGGGGAGGCAAGGCTAATGCACGACAACGCAAGGCTAGGCAATGCACGGAAGGAAAGCAAAGAGTAACGGAAGGCAAGGAAGGCAAGGGAAAGCAAGGCAAGGCAAGGGTAACGGAAGGAACGGCACTGCAAGGGGAAACAAGGCTAAGGCACGGCAACGCACGGCTAGGCAATGCACGGCAAGGCAAGGAAAGGGTAACGCAAGGCAAGGCACGGTGAGGCAAGGCAAGGCTGATGCACGACAACGCAAGGCTAGGCAATGCACGTCAAGGCAAAGAAAGGGTAACGCAAGGCAAGGCACGGTCAGGCGAGGCAAGGCTAAGGCACGAAAACGCAAGGCTAGGCAATTCACGAAAGGCAAGCAAAGAGTAACGGAAGGCAAGGAAGCCAAGGGAAAGCAGGGGAAGGCAAGGGTAACGGAAGGAACGGCACGGTAAGGGGAAACAAGGCTAAGGCACGACAACGCAGGGCTAGGCAATGCACGGCAAGGCAAGGAAAGGGTAACGCAAGGCAAGGCACTGTCAGGCGAGGCAAAGCTAATGCACGACATCGCAAGGCTAGGCAGTGCACGGCTAGGCAAGGAAAGAGTAACGGAAGGAAAGGAAGGCAAGGCAAAGCAAGGCAAGGCAAGTGTAACAAAAGGCACGGCACGGCAAGGGGAAACAAGGCTAAAGCACGACAACGCAAGGCTAGGCAATGCACGGAAGGCAAGCAAAGAGTAACGGAAGGCAAGGAATGCAAAGGAAAGCAGGGGAAGGCAAGGGTAACGAAAGGAACGGCACGGTAAGGGGAAACAACGCTAAGGCACGACAACAGAGGGCTAGGCAATGCAGGGCAAGGCAAGGAAAGGGTAACGCAAGGCAAGGCACGGTTTGGGGAGGCAAGGCTAATGCACGACAACGCAAGGCTAGGCAATGCACGGAAGGAAGCAAAGAGTAACGTATGGCAAGGAAGGCAAGGGAAAGCAAGGCAAGGCAAGGGTAACGGAAGGAACGGCACGGCAAGGGGAAACAAGGCTAAGGCACGACAACGCACGGCTAGGCAATGCACGGCAAGGCAAGGAAAGGGTAACGCAAGGCAAGGCACGGTGAGGCAAGGCAAGGCTAATGCACGACAACGCACGGCTAGGCAATGCACGGCAAGGCAAGGAAAGGGTAACGCAAGGCAAGGCACGGTCAGGCGAGGCAAGGCTAAGGCAGGACAACGCAAGGCTAGGCAATGCACGGAAGGCAAGCAAAGAGTAACGGAAGGCAAGGAAGGCAAGGCAAAGCAAGGCAACGCAAGCAAGGCTATGGCAAGGTGAAAAAAGGCTAAGGCAGGACAACGCAAGGCTAGGCAATGCACGGAAGGCAAGCAAAGAGTAACGGAATGGAAGGAAGGCAAGGCAAAGCAAGGCAAAGCAAGCAAGGCTATGGCAAGGTGAAACAAGGCCAAGGCACCACAACGCACGGCTAGGCAATGCACGGCCAGCCAAAGAAAAGGTAACGCAAGTTAAGGCACTGTGAGGCAAGGCAAGGCTAATGCACGACAGCGCAAGGCTAGGCAATGCACGGAAGGCAAGCAAAGAGTAACGGAAACCAAGGAAGGCAAGGGAAAGCAAGGCAAGGCAAGGGTAACGGAAGGAACGGCACGGCAAGGGGAAACAAGGCTAAGGCACGACAACGCACGGCTAGGCAATGCACGGCAAGGCAAGGAAAGGGTAACGCAAGGCAAGGCACGGTCAGGCGAGGCAAGGCTAAGGCACGACAACGCAAGGCTAGGCAATGCACGGAAGGCAAGCAAAGAGTAACGGAAGGCAAGGAATGGAAGGGAAAGCAGGGGAAGGCAAGGGTAACGGAAGGAATGGCACGGTAAGTGGAAACAAGGCTATGGCACGACAACGCAGGGCTAGGCAATGCACGGCAAGGCAAGGAAAGGGTAACGCAAGGCAAGGCACGGTCAGGCGAGGCAAGGGTAATGTACGACAACACAAGGCTACGCAGTGCACGGCTAGGCAAGGAAAGAGTAACGGAAGGAAATGAAGGCAAGGCAAAGCAAGGCAAGGCAAGTGTAACAAATGGCACGGCACGGCAAGGGGAAACAAGGCTAAGGCACGGCAACGCAAGGCTAAGCAATGAACGGCCAGGCAAGGAAAGGGTAACGCAAGGCAAGGCACGGTAAGGCAAGGCGAGGCTAATGCACGACAAGGCAAGGCTAGGCAATGCACGGCAAGGCAAGGAAAGGGTAACGCAAGGCAAGGCATGGTTGGGCGAGGCAAGGCTAAGGCACGACAACGCAAGGCTAGGCAATGCACGGAAGGCAAGCAAAGAGTAACGGAAAGCAAGGAATGCAAGGCAAAGCAAGGCAAAGCAAGCAAGTCTATGGCAAGGTGAAACAAGGCTAAGGCACCACAACGCACGGCTAGGCAATGCACGGCCAGCCATGGAAAAGGTAACGCAAGGCAAGGCACTGTGAGGCAAGGCAAGGCTAATGCACGACAGCGCAAGGCTAGGCAATGCACGGAAGGCAAGCAAAGAGTAACGGAAGGCAAGGAATGCAAAGGAAAGCAGGGGAAGGCAAGGGTAACGAAAGGAACGGCACGGTAAGGGGAAATAAGGCTAAGGCACGACAACAGAGGGCTAGGCAATGCAGGGCAAGGCAAGGAAAGGGAACGCAAGGCAAGGCACGGTTTGGGGAGGCAAGGCTAATGCACGACAACGCAAGGCTAGGCAATGCACGGAAGGCAAGGAAAGAGTAACGGAAGGCAAGGAAGGCAAGGGAAAGCAAGGCAAGGCAAGGGTAACGGAAGGAACGGCACGGCAAGGGGAAACAAGGCTAAGGCACGGCAACGCACGGCTAGGCAATGCACGGCAAGGCAAGGGAAGGGTAACGCAAGGCAAGGCACGGTGAGGCAAGGCAAGGCTGATGCACGACAACGCACGGCTAGGCAATGCACGGCAAGGCAAAGAAAGGGTAACGCAAGGCAAGGCACGGTCAGGCGAGGCAAGGCTAAGGCACGACAACGCAAGGCTAGACAATTCACGAAAGGCAAGCAAAGAGTAACGGAAGGCAAGGAAGGCAAGGGAAAGCAGGGGAAGTCAAGAGTAACGGAAGGAACGGCACGGTAAGGGGAAACAAGGCTAAGGCACGACAACGCAGGGCTAGGCAATGCACTGCAAGGCAAGGAAAGGGTAACGCAAGGCAAGGCACGGTGAGGCAAGGCAAGGCTGATGCACGACAACGCACGGCTAGGCAATTCACGGCAAGGTAAGGAAAGGTTAACGCAAGGCAAGGCACGGTCAGGCGAGGCAAGGCTAAGGCACGACAACGCAAGGCTAGGCAATGCACGGAAGGCAAGCAAAGAGTAACGGAACGCAAGGAAGGCAAGGGAATGTAAGGCAAGGCAAGGTTAACGGAAGGAACGGCACGGCAAGGGGAAACAAGGCTAATTCACGGTAACGCACGTCTAGGCAATGCAGGGCAAGGCAAGGAAATGGTAACGCAAGGCAAGGCACGGTTTGGGGAGGCAAGTCTAATGCACGACAACGCAAGGCTAGGCAGTGCACGGCTAGGCAAGGAAAGAGTAACGGAAGGAAAGGAAGGCAAGGCAAAGCAAGGCAAGGCAAGTGTAACAAAATGCAAGGCACGGCAAGGGGAAACAAGGCTAAGGAACGGAAACGCACGGCTAGGCAATGCACGGCCAGGCAAGGAAAGGGTAACGCAAGGCAAGGCACGGTAAGGCAAGACAAGGGTAATGCACGACAACGCACGGCTAGGCAATGCACGGCAAGGCAAGGAAAGGGTAACGCAAGGCAAGGCACGGTGAGGCAAGGCAAGGCTGATGCACGACAACGCACGGCTAGGCAATGCACGGAAGGCAAGCAAAGAGTAACGGAAGGCAAGGAAGGCAAGGGAAACCAAGGCAAGGCAAGGGTAACGGAAGGAACGGCTCGGCAAGGGGAAACAATTCTAAGGCACGGCAACGCAGGGCTAGGCAATGCACGGCAAGGCAAGGAAAGGGTAACGCAAGGCAAGGCACTGTCTGGCGAGGCAAAGATAATGCACGACATCGCAAGGCTAGGCAGTGCACGGCTAGGCAAGGAAAGGGTAACGCAAGGCAAGGCACGGTGAGGTAAGTCAAGGCTGATGCACGACAACGCACGGCTAGGCAATGCACGGCAAGGCAAGGAAAGGGTAACGCAAGGCAAGGCACGGTCAGGCGAGGCAAGGCTAATGCACGACAACGCAAGGCTAGGCAATGCACGGCAAGGCAAGGAAAGAGTAACGGAAGGCAAGGAATGCAAGGCAAAGGAAGGCAACGCAAGCAAGGCTATGGCAAGGTGAAAAAAGGCTAAGGCACGAGAATGCAAGGCTAGGCAATGCACGGAAGGCAAGCAAAGAGTAACGGAATGGAAGGAAGGCAAGGCAAAGCAAGGCAAAGCAAGCAAGTCTATGGCAAGGTGAAACAAGGCTAAGGCACCACAACGCACGGCTAGGCAATGCACGGCCAGCCAAGGAAAAGGTAACGCAAGGCAAGGCACTGTAAGGCAAGGCAAGGCTAATGCACGACAGCGCAAGGCTAGGCAATGCACGGAAGGCAAGCAAAGAGTAACGGAAACCAAGGAAGGCAAGGGAAAGCAAGGCAAGGCAAGGGTAACGGAAGGAACGGCACGGCAAGGGGAAACAAGGCTAAGGCACGACAACGCACGGCTAGGCAATGCACGGCAAGGCAAGGAAAGGGTAACGCCAGGCAAGGCACGGTCAGGCAAGGCAAGGCTAATGCACGACAAGGCAAGGCTAGGAAGTGCACGGCAAGGCAAGGAAAGGGAAACGCAAGGCATGGCACTGTCAGGCGAGGCAAGGCTAAGGCACGACAACGCAAGGCTAGGCAATGCTGGAAGGAAAGCAAAGAGTAACGGAAGGCAAGGAAAGCAAGGGAAAGCAAGGCAAGGCAAGGGTAACGGAAGGAACGGCACGGCAAGGGGAAACAAGGCTTAGGCACGACAACACAGGGCTAGGCAATGCAGGGCAAGGCAAGTAAAGGGTAACGCAAGGCAAGGCACGGTTTGGGGAGGCAAGGCTAATGCACGACAACGCAAGGCTAGGCAATGCACGGAAGGCAAGCAAAGAGTAACGGAAGGCAAGGAAGGCAAGGCAAAGCAAGGCAACGCAAGCAAGGCTATGGCAAGGTGAAAAAAGGCTAAGGCACGACCACGCAAGGCTAGGCAATGCACGGAAGGGAAGCAAAGAGTAACGGAAGGCAAGGAAGGCAAGGCAAAGCAAGGCAACGCAAGCAAGGCCATGGCAAGGTGAAAAAAGGCTAAGGCAGGACAACGCAAGGCTAGGCAATGCACGGAAGGCAAGCAAAGAGTAACGGAATGGAAGGAAGGCAAGGCAAAGCAAGGCAAAGCAAGCAAGGCTATGGCAAAGTGAAACAAGGCCAAGGCACCACAACGCACGGCTAGGCAATGCACGGCCAGCCAAAGAAAAGGTAACGCAAGTCAAGGCACTGTGAGGCAAGGCAAGGCTAATGCACGACAGCGCAAGGCTAGGCAATGCACGGAAGGCAAGCAAAGAGTAACGGAAACCAAGGAAGGCAAGGGAAAGCAAGGCAAGGCAAGGGTAACGGAAGGAACGGCACGGCAAGGGGAAACAAGGCTAAGGCACGACAACGCACGGCTAGGCAATGCACGGCAAGGCAAGGAAAGGGTAACGCAAGGCAAGGCACGGTCAGGCGAGGCAAGGCTAAGGCACGACAACGCAAGGCTAGGCAATGCACGGAAGGCAAGCAAAGAGTAACGGAAGGCAAGGAATGGAAGGGAAAGCAGGGGAAGGCAAGGGTAACGGAAGGAATGGCACGGTAAGTGGAAACAAGGCTATGGCACGACAACGCAGGGCTAGGCAATGCACGGCAAGGCAAGGAAAGGGTAACGCAAGGCAAGGCACGGTCAGGCGAGGCAAGGGTAATGTACGACAACACAAGGCTACGCAGTGCACGGCTAGGCAAGGAAAGAGTAACGGAAGGAAATGAAGGCAAGGCAAAGCAAGGCAAGGCAAGTGTAACAAATGGCACGGCACGGCAAGGGGAAACAAGGCTAAGGCACGGCAACGCAAGGCTAAGCAATGAACGGCCAGGCAAGGAAAGGGTAACGCAAGGCAAGGCACGGTAAGGCAAGGCGAGGCTAATGCACGACAAGGCAAGGCTAGGCAATGCACGGCAAGGCAAGGAAAGGGTAACGCAAGGCAAGGCACGGTTGGGCGAGGCAAGGCTAAGGCACGACAACGCAAGGCTAGGCAATGCACGGAAGGCAAGCAAAGAGTAACGGAAAGCAAGGAATGCAAGGCAAAGCAAGGCAAAGCAAGCAAGTCTATGGCAAGGTGAAACAAGGCTAAGGCACCACAACGCACGGCTAGGCAATGCACGGCCAGCCAAGGAAAAGGTAACGCAAGGCAAGGCACTGTGAGGCAAGGCAAGGCTAATGCACGACAGCGCAAGGCTAGGCAATGCACGGAAGGCAAGCAAAGAGTAACGGAAACCAAGGAAGGCAAGGGAAAGCAAGGCAAGGCAAGGGTAACGGAAGGAACGGCACGGCAAGGGGAAACAAGGCTAAGGCACGACAACGCAGGGCTAGGCAATGCACGGCAAGGCAAGGAAAGGGTAACGCAAGGCAAGGCACGGTCAGGCAAGGCAAGGCTAATGCACGGCAAGGCAAGGAAAGGGTAACGCAAGGCATGGCACTGTCAGGCGAGGCAAGGCTAAGGCACGACAACGCAAGGCTAGGCAATGCACGGAAGGAAAGCAAAGAGTAACGGAAGGCAAGGAAAGCAAGGGAAAGCAAGGCAAGGCAAGGGTAACGGAAGGAACGGCACGAAAAGGGGAAACAAGGCTAAGGCACGACAACACAGGGCTAGGCAATGCAGGGCAAAGCAAGTAAAGGGTAACGCAAGGCAAGGCACGGTTTGGGGAGGCAAGGCTAATGCACGACAACGCAAGCCTAGGCAATGCACGGAAGGCAAGGAATGCAAGGCAAAGGAAGGCAACGCAAGCAAGGCTATGGCAAGGTGAAAAAAGGCTAAGGCACGACAACGCAAGGCTAGGCAATGCACGGCAAGGCAAGGAAAGGGTAACGCAAGGCAAGGCACGGTCAGGCAAGGCAAGGCTAATGCCCGACTAGGCAAGGCTAGGCAGTGCACAGCAAGGCAAGGAAAGGGTAACTCAAGGCAAGGTACGGTCAGGCGAGGCAAGGCTAATGCACAACAACGCAAGGCTAGGCAATGCACGGAAGACAAACAAAGAGTAACGGAAGGCAAGGAAAGCAAGGGAAACCAAGGCAAGGCAAGGGTAACGGAAGGAACGGCTCGGCAAGGGGAAACAAGTCTAAGGCACGGCAACGCAGGGCTAGGCAATGCACGGCAAGGCAAGGAAAGGGTAACGCAAGGCAAGGCACTGTCAGGCGAGGCAAAGCTAATGCACGCCATCGCAAGGCTAGGCAGTGCACGGCTAGGGAAAGAAAGAGTAACGGAAGGAAAGGAAGGCAAGGCAAAGAATGGCAAAGCAAGTGTAACAACAGGCATGGCACGGCAAGGGGAAACAAGGCTAAGGAACGACAACGCAAGGCTAGGCAATGCACGGAAGGCAAGCAAAGAGTAACGGAAGGCAAGGAATGCAAAGGAAAGCAGGGGAAGGCAAGGGTAACGAAAGGAACGGCACGGTAAGGGGAAATAAGGCTAAGGCACGACAACAGAGGGCTAGGCAATGCAGGGCAAGGCAAGGAAAGGGAACGCAAGGCAAGGCACGGTTTGGGGAGGCAAGGCTAATGCACGACAACGCAAGGCTAGGCAATGCACGGAAGGCAAGGAAAGAGTAACGGAAGGCAAGGAAGGCAAGGGAAAGCAAGGCAAGGCAAGGGTAACGGAAGGAACGGCACGGCAAGGGGAAACAAGGCTAAGGCACGGCAACGCACGGCTAGGCAATGCACGGCAAGGCAAGGGAAGGGTAACGCAAGGCAAGGCACGGTGAGGCAAGGCAAGGCTGATGCACGACAACGCACGGCTAGGCAATGCACGGCAAGGCAAAGAAAGGGTAACGCAAGGCAAGGCACGGTCAGGCGAGGCAAGGCTAAGGCACGACAACGCAAGGCTAGGCAATGCACGGAAGGCAAGCAAAGAGTAACGGAACGCAAGGAAGGCAAGGGAATGTAAGGCAAGGCAAGGTTAACGGAAGGAACGGCACGGCAAGGGGAAACAAGGCTAATTCACGGTAACGCACGTCTAGGCAATGCAGGGCAAGGCAAGGAAAGGGTAACGCCAGGCAAGGCACGGTCAGGCAAGGCAAGGCTAATGCACGACAAGGCAAGGCTAGGAAGTGCACGGCAAGGCAAGGAAAGGGTAACGCAAGGCAAGGCACTGTCAGGCGAGGCAAAGCTAATGCACGCCATCGCAAGGCTAGGCAATGCCGGAAGGAAAGCAAAGAGTAACGGAAGGCAAGGAAAGCAAGGGAAAGCAAGGCAAGGCAAGGGTAACGGAAGGAACGGCACGGCAAGGGGAAACAAGGCTTAGGCACGACAACACAGGGCTAGGCAATGCAGGGCAAGGCAAGTAAAGGGTAACGCAAGGCAAGGCACGGTTTGGGGAGGCAAGGCTAATGCACGACAACGCAATGCTAGGCAATGCACGGAAGGCAAGCAAAGAGTAACGGAAGGCAAGGAAGGCAAGGCAAAGCAAGGCAACGCAAGCAAGGCTATGGCAAGGTGAAAAAAGCCTAAGGCACGACCACGCAAGGCTAGGCAATGCACGGAAGGGAAGCAAAGAGTAACGGAACGCAAGGAAGGCAAGGGAATGTAAGGCAAGGCAAGGTTAACGGAAGGAACGGCACGGCAAGGGGAAACAAGGCTAAGGCACGGTAACGCACGGCTAGGCAATGCAGGGCAAGGCAAGGAAATGGTAACGCAAGGCAAGGCACGGTTTGGGGAGGCAAGGCTAATGCACGACAACGCAAGGCTAGGCAGTGCACGGCTAGGCAAGGAAAGAGTAACGGAAGGAAAGGAAGGCAAGGCAAAGCAAGGCAAGGCAAGTGTAACAAAATGCAAGGCACGGCAAGGGGAAACAAGGCTAAGGAACGGAAACGCACGGCTAGGCAATGCACGGCCAGGCAAGGAAAGGGTAACGCAAGGCAAGGCACGGTCAGGCAAGACAAGGGTAATGCACGACAACGCACGGCTAGGCAATGCACGGCAAGGCAAGGAAAGGGTAACGCAAGGCAAGGCACGGTGAGGCAAGGCAAGGCTGATGCACGACAACGCACGGCTAGGCAATGCACGGAAGGCAAGCAAAGAGTAACGGAAGGCAAGGAAGGCAAGGGAAACCAAGGCAAGGCAAGGGTAACGGAAGGAACGGCTCGGAAAGGGGAAACAATTCTAAGGCACGGCAACGCAGGGCTAGGCAATGCACGGCAAGGCAAGGAAAGGGTAACGCAAGGCAAGGCACTGTCTGGCGAGGCAAAGCTAATGCACGACATCGCAAGGCTAGGCAGTGCACGGCTAGGCAAGGAAAGGGTAACGCAAGGCAAGGCACGGTGAGGTAAGGCAAGGCTGATGCACGACAACGCACGGGTAGGCAATGCACGGCAAGGCAAGGAAAGGGTAACGCAAGGCAAGGCACGGTCAGGCGAGGCAAGGCTAAGGCACGACAACGCAAGGCTAGGCAATGCACGGAAGGCAAGCAAAGAGTAACGGAAGGCAAGGAAGGCAAGGGAAAGCAGGGGAAGGCAAGGGTAACGGAAGGAACGGCACGGTAAGGGGAAACAAGGCTATGGCACGACAACGCAGGGCTAGGCAATGCACGGCAAGGCAAAGAAAGGGTAACGCAAGGCAAGGCACCGTCAGGCGAGGCAAGGGTAATGCACGACAACGCAAGGCTACGCAGGGCACGGCTAGGCAAGGAAAGAGTAACGGAAGGAAAGGAAGGCAAGGCAAAGCAAGGCAAGGCAAGTGTAACAAATGGTACGGCACGGCAAGGGGAAACAAGGCTAAGGCACGGCAACGCAAGGCTAAGCAATGAACGGCCAGGCAAGGAAAGGGTAACGCAAGGCAAGGCAGGGTAAGGCAAGGCTAGGCAATGCACGGCAAGGCAAGGAAAGGGTAACGCAAGGCAAGGCACGGTCAGGCGAGGCAAGGCTAAGGCACGACAACGCAAGGCTAGGCAATGCACGGAAGGCAAGCAAAGAGTAACGGAAGGCAAGGAAGGCAAGGCAAAGCAAGGCAAGGCAAGCAAGTCTATGGCAAGGTGAAACAAGGCTAAGGCACTACAACGCAAGGCTAGGCAATGCACGGCAAGGCAAGGAAAGGGTAACGCAAGGCAAGGCACTCTGAGGCAAGGCAAGGCTAATGCACGACAGCGCAAGGCTAGGCAATGCACGGAAGGCAAGCAAAGAGTAACGGAAACCAAGGAAGGCAAGGGAAAGCAAGGCAAGGCAAGGGTAAAGGAAGGAACGGCACGGCAAGGGGAAACAAGGCTAAGGCACGACAACGCACGGCTAGGCAATGCACGGCAAGGCAAGGAAAGGGTAACGCCAGGCAAGGCACGGTCAGGCAAGGCAAGGCTAATGCACGACAAGGCAAGGCTAGGCAGTGCACGGCAAGGCAAGGAAAGGGTAACGCAAGGCAAGGCACGGTTTGGGGAGGCAAGGCTAATGCACGACAACGCAAGGCTAGGCAGTGCACGGCTAGGCAAGGAAAGAGTAACGAAAGGAAAGGAATTCAAGGCAAAGCAAGGCAAGGCAAGTGTAACAAAAGGCACGGCACGGCAAGGGGGAACAAGGCTAAAGCACGACAACGCAAGGCTAGGCAATGCACGGAAGGCAAGCAAAGAGTAACGGAAGGCAAGGAATGCAAAGGAAAGCAGGGGAAGGCAAGGGTAACGAAAGGAACGGCACGGTAAGGGGAAACAACGCTAAGGCACGACAACAGAGGGCTAGGCAATGCAGGGCAAGGCAAGGAAAGGGTAACGCAAGGCAAGGCACGGTTTGGGGAGGCAAGGCTAATGCACGACAACGCAAGGCTAGGCAATGCACGGAAGGAAGCAAAGAGTAACGGAAGGCAAGGAAGGCAAGGGAAAGCAAGGCAAGGCAAGGGTAACGGAAGGAACGGCACGGCAAGGGGAAACAAGGCTAAGGCACGGCAACGCACGGCTAGGCAATGCACGGCAAGGCAAGGAAAGGGTAAGGCAAGGCAAGGCACGGTGAGGCAAGGCAAGGCTGATGCACGACAACGCACGGCTAGGCAATGCACGGCAAGGCAAGGAAAGGGTAACGCAAGGCAAGGCACGGTCAGGCGACGCAAGGCTAAGGCACGACAACGCAAGGCTAGGCAATGCACGGAAGGCAAGCAAAGAGTAACGGAAGGCAAGGAATGCAAGGCAAAGCAAGGCAACGCAAGCAAGGCTATGGCAAGGTGAAAAAAGGCTAAGGCAGGACAACGCAAGGCTAGGCAATGCACGGAAGGCAAGCAAAGAGTAACGGAATGGAAGGAAGGCAAGGCAAAGCAAGGCAAAGCAAGCAAGGCTATGGCAAGGTGAAACAAGGCCAAGGCACCACAACGCACGGCTAGGCAATGCACGGCCAGCCAAAGAAAAGGTAACGCAAGTTAAGGCACTGTGAGGCAAGGCAAGGCTAATGCACGACAGCGCAAGGCTAGGCAATGCACGGAAGGCAAGCAAAGAGTAACGGAAACCAAGGAAGGCAAGGGAAAGCAAGGCAAGGCAAGGGTAACGGAAGGAACGGCACGGCAAGGGGAAACAAGGCTAAGGCACGACAACGCACGGCTAGGCAATGCACGGCAAGGCAAGGAAAGGGTAACGCAAGGCAAGGCACGGTCAGGCGAGGCAAGGCTAAGGCACGACAACGCAAGGCTAGGCAATGCACGGAAGGCAAGCAAAGAGTAACGGAAGGCAAGGAATGGAAGGGAAAGCAGGGGAAGGCAAGGGTAACGGAAGGAATGGCACGGTAAGTGGAAACAAGGCTATGGCACGACAACGCAGGGCTAGGCAATGCACGGCAAGGCAAGGAAAGGGTAACGCAAGGCAAGGCACGGTCAGGCGAGGCAAGGGTAATGTACGACAACACAAGGCTACGCAGTGCACGGCTAGGCAAGGAAAGAGTAACGGAAGGAAATGAAGGCAAGGCAAAGCAAGGCAAGGCAAGTGTAACAAATGGCACGGCACGGCAAGGGGAAACAAGGCTAAGGCACGGCAACGCAAGGCTAAGCAATGAACGGCCAGGCAAGGAAAGGGTAACGCAAGGCAAGGCACGGTAAGGCAAGGCGAGGCTAATGCACGACAAGGCAAGGCTAGGCAATGCACGGCAAGGCAAGGAAAGGGTAACGCAAGGCAAGGCATGGTTGGGCGAGGCAAGGCTAAGGCACGACAACGCAAGGCTAGGCAATGCACGGAAGGCAAGCAAAGAGTAACGGAAAGCAAGGAATGCAAGGCAAAGCAAGGCAAAGCAAGCAAGTCTATGGCAAGGTGAAACAAGGCTAAGGCACCACAACGCACGGCTAGGCAATGCACGGCCAGCCAAGGAAAAGGTAACGCAAGGCAAGGCACTGTGAGGCAAGGCAAGGCTAATGCACGACAGCGCAAGGCTAGGCAATGCACGGAAGGCAAGCAAAGAGTAACGGAAGGCAAGGAATGCAAAGGAAAGCAGGGGAAGGCAAGGGTAACGGAAGGAACGGCACGGTAAGTGGAAACAAGGCTATGGCACGACAACGCAGGGCTAGGCAATGCACGGCAAGGCAAGGAAAGGGTAACGCAAGGCAAGGCACGGTTTGGGGAGGCAAGGCTAATGCACGACAACGCAAGGCTAGGCAATGCACGGCTAGGCAAGGAAAGAGTAACGGAAGGCAAGGAAGGCAAGGGAAAGCAAGGCAAGGCAAGGGTAACGGAAGGAACGGCACGGCAAGGGGAAACAAGGCTAAGGCACGGCAACGCACGGCTAAGCAATGAACGGCCAGGCAAGGAAAGGGTAACGCAAGGCAAGGCACGGTAAGGCAAGGCGAGGCTGATGCACGACAACGCACGGCTAGGCAATGCACGGCAAGGCAAAGAAAGGGTAACGCAAGGCAAGGCACGGTCAGGCGAGGCAAGGCTAAGGCACGACAACGCAAGGCTAGACAATTCACGAAAGGCAAGCAAAGAGTAACGGAAGGCAAGGAAGGCAAGGGAAAGCAAGGCAAGGCAAGGGTAACGGAAGGAACGGCACGGCAAGGGGAAACAAGGCTTAGGCACGACAACACAGGGCTAGGCAATGCAGGGCAAGGCAAGTAAAGGGTAACGCAAGGCAAGGCACGGTGAGGCAAGGCAAGGCTGATGCACGACAACGCACGGCTAGGCAATTCACGGCAAGGTAAGGAAAGGTTAACGCAAGGCAAGGCACGGTCAGGCGAGGCAAGGCTAAGGCACGACAACGCAAGGCTAGGCAATGCACGGAAGGCAAGCAAAGAGTAACGGAACGCAAGGAAGGCAAGGGAATGTAAGGCAAGGCAAGGTTAACGGAAGGAACGGCACGGCAAGGGGAAACAAGGCTAATTCACGGTAACGCACGTCTAGGCAATGCAGGGCAAGGCAAGGAAATGGTAACGCAAGGCAAGGCACGGTTTGGGGAGGCAAGTCTAATGCACGACAACGCAAGGCTAGGCAGTGCACGGCTAGGCAAGGAAAGAGTAACGGAAGGAAAGGAAGGCAAGGCAAAGCAAGGCAAGGCAAGGGTAACGGAAGGAACGGCACGGCAAGGGGAAACAAGGCTAAGGCACGACAACGCACGGCTAGGCAATGCACGGCAAGGCAAGGAAAGGGTAACGCAAGGCAAGGCACGGTGAGGCAAGACAAGGCAAATGCACGACAACGCACGGCTAGGCAATGCACGGCAAGGCAAGGAAAGGGTAACGCAAGGCAAGGCACGGTCAGGCGAGGCAAGGCTAAGGCACGACAACGCAAGGCTAGGCAATGCACGGAAGGCAAGCAAAGAGTAACGGAAGGCAAGGAAGGCAAGGGAAACCAAGGCAAGGCAAGGGTAACGGAAGGAACGGCTCGGCAAGGGGAAACAAGGCTAAGGCACGACAACGAACGGCTAGGCAATGCACTGCAAGGCAAGGAAAGGGTAACGCAAGGCAAGGCACGGTGTGGCGAGGCAAAGATAATGCACGACATCGCAAGGCTAGGCAGTGCACGGCTAGGCAAGGAAAGGGTAACGCAAGGCAAGGCACGGTGAGGTAAGTCAAGGCTGATGCACGACAACGCACGGCTAGGCAATGCACGGCAAGGCAAGGAAAGGGTAACGCAAGGCAAGGCACGGTCAGGCGAGGCAAGGCTAAGGCACGACAACGCAAGGCTAGGCAATGCACGGCAAGGCAAGGAAAGAGTAACGGAAGGAAAGGAAGGCAAGGCAAAGGAAGGCAACGCAAGCAAGGCTATGGCAAGGTGAAAAAAGGCTAAGGCACGAGAATGCAAGGCTAGGCAATGCACGGAAGGCAAGGAAAGAGTAACGGAATGGAAGGAAGGCAAGGCAAAGCAAGGCAAAGCAAGCAAGGCTATGGCAAGGTGAAACAAGGCTAAGGCACCACAACGCACGGCTAGGCAATGCACGGCCAGCCAAGGAAAAGGTAACGCAAGGCAAGGCACTGTAAGGCAAGGCAAGGCTAATGCACGACAACGCAAGGCTAGGCAATGCACGGAAGGCAAGCAAAGAGTAACGGAAGGCAAGAAAGGCACGGGAAAGCAAGGCAAGGCAAGGGTAAGGAAGGAACGGCACGGCAAGGGGAAACAAGGCTAAGGCACGAAAACGCAAGGCTAGGCAATGCACGGAAGGCAAGAAAAGAGTAACGGAAGGCAAGGCACGGTGAGGTAAGGCAAGGCTAATGCACGACAACGCAAGGGTAGGCAATGCACGGCAAGGCAAGGAAAGGGTAACGCAAGGCAAGGCACGGTCAGGCGAGGCAAGGCTAAGGCACGACAACGCAAGGCTAGGCAATGCACGGAAGGCAAGCAAAGAGTAACGGAAGGCAAGGAAGGCAAGGGAAAGCAGGGGAAGGCAAGGGTAACGGAAGGAACGGCACGGCAAGGGGAAACAAGGCTTAGGCACGACAACACAGGGCTAGGCAATGCAGGGCAAGGCAAGTAAAGGGTAACGCAAGGCAAGGCACGGTTTGGGGAGGCAAGGCTAATGCACGACAACGCAAGGCTAGGCAATGCACGGAAGGCAAGCAAAGAGTAACGGAAGGCAAGGAAGGCAAGGCAAAGCAAGGCAACGCAAGCAAGGCTATGGCAAGGTGAAAAAAGGCTAAGGCACGACCACGCAAGGCTAGGCAATGCACGGAAGGGAAGCAAAGAGTAACGGAAGGCAAGGAAGGCAAGGCAAAGCAAGGCAACGCAAGCAAGGCCATGGCAAGGTGAAAAAAGGCTAAGGCAGGACAACGCAAGGCTAGGCAATGCACGGAAGGCAAGCAAAGAGTAACGGAATGGAAGGAAGGCAAGGCAAAGCAAGGCAAAGCAAGCAAGGCTATGGCAAAGTGAAACAAGGCCAAGGCACCACAACGCACGGCTAGGCAATGCACGGCCAGCCAAAGAAAAGGTAACGCAAGTCAAGGCACTGTGAGGCAAGGCAAGGCTAATGCACGACAGCGCAAGGCTAGGCAATGCACGGAAGGCAAGCAAAGAGTAACGGAAACCAAGGAAGGCAAGGGAAAGCAAGGCAAGGCAAGGGTAACGGAAGGAACGGCACGGCAAGGGGAAACAAGGCTAAGGCACGACAACGCACGGCTAGGCAATGCACGGCAAGGCAAGGAAAGGGTAACGCAAGGCAAGGCACGGTCAGGCGAGGCAAGGCTAAGGCACGACAACGCAAGGCTAGGCAATGCACGGAAGGCAAGCAAAGAGTAACGGAAGGCAAGGAATGGAAGGGAAAGCAGGGGAAGGCAAGGGTAACGGAAGGAATGGCACGGTAAGTGGAAACAAGGCTATGGCACGACAACGCAGGGCTAGGCAATGCACGGCAAGGCAAGGAAAGGGTAACGCAAGGCAAGGCACGGTCAGGCGAGGCAAGGGTAATGTACGACAACACAAGGCTACGCAGTGCACGGCTAGGCAAGGAAAGAGTAACGGAAGGAAATGAAGGCAAGGCAAAGCAAGGCAAGGCAAGTGTAACAAATGGCACGGCACGGCAAGGGGAAACAAGGCTAAGGCACGGCAACGCAAGGCTAAGCAATGAACGGCCAGGCAAGGAAAGGGTAACGCAAGGCAAGGCACGGTAAGGCAAGGCGAGGCTAATGCACGACAAGGCAAGGCTAGGCAATGCACGGCAAGGCAAGGAAAGGGTAACGCAAGGCCAGTCACGGTAGGCGAGGCAAGGCTAAGGCACGACAACGCAAGGCTAGGCAATGCACGGAAGGCAAGCAAAGAGTAACGGAAGGCAAGGAAGGCAAGGCAAAGCAAGGCAACGCAAGCAAGGCTATGGCAAGGTGAAACAAGGCTAAGGCACCACAACGCACGGCTAGGCAATGCACGGCCAGCCAAGGAAAAGGTAACGCAAGGCAAGGCACTCTGAGGCAAGGCAAGGCTAATGCACGACAGCGCAAGGCTAGGCAATGCACGGAAGGCAAGCAAAGAGTAACGGAAACCAAGGAAGGCAAGGGAAAGCAAGGCAAGGCAAGGGTAACGGAAGGAACGGCACGGCAAGGGGAAACAAGGCTAAGGCACGACAACGCAGGGCTAGGCAATGCACGGCAAGGCAAGGAAAGGGTAACGCAAGGCAAGGCACGGTCAGGCAAGGCAAGGCTAATGCACGGCAAGGCAAGGAAAGGGTAACGCAAGGCATGGCACTGTCAGGCGAGGCAAGGCTAAGGCACGACAACGCAAGGCTAGGCAATGCACGGAAGGAAAGCAAAGAGTAACGGAAGGCAAGGAAAGCAAGGGAAAGCAAGGCAAGGCAAGGGTAACGGAAGGAACGGCACGAAAAGGGGAAACAAGGCTAAGGCACGACAACACAGGGCTAGGCAATGCAGGGCAAAGCAAGTAAAGGGTAACGCAAGGCAAGGCACGGTTTGGGGAGGCAAGGCTAATGCACGACAACGCAAGCCTAGGCAATGCACGGAAGGCAAGGAATGCAAGGCAAAGGAAGGCAACGCAAGCAAGGCTATGGCAAGGTGAAAAAAGGCTAAGGCACGACAACGCACGGCTAGGCAATGCACGGCAAGGCAAGGAAAGGGTAACGCAAGGCAAGGCACGGTCAGGCAAGGCAAGGCTAATGCCCGACTAGGCAAGGCTAGGCAGTGCACAGCAAGGCAAGGAAAGGGTAACTCAAGGCAAGGTACGGTCAGGCGAGGCAAGGCTAATGCACGACAACGCAAGGCTAGGCAATGCACGGAAGACAAACAAAGAGTAACGGAAGGCAAGGAAAGCAAGGGAAACCAAGGCAAGGCAAGGGTAACGGAAGGAACGGCTCGGCAAGGGGAAACAAGTCTAAGGCACGGCAACGCAGGGCTAGGCAATGCACGGCAAGGCAAGGAAAGGGTAACGCAAGGCAAGGCACTGTCAGGCGAGGCAAAGCTAATGCACGCCATCGCAAGGCTAGGCAGTGCACGGCTAGGGAAAGAAAGAGTAACGGAAGGAAAGGAAGGCAAGGCAAAGAATGGCAAAGCAAGTGTAACAACAGGCATGGCACGGCAAGGGGAAACAAGGCTAAGGAACGACAACGCAAGGCTAGGCAATGCACGGAAGGCAAGCAAAGAGTAACGGAAGGCAAGGAATGCAAAGGAAAGCAGGGGAAGGCAAGGGTAACGAAAGGAACGGCACGGTAAGGGGAAATAAGGCTAAGGCACGACAACAGAGGGCTAGGCAATGCAGGGCAAGGCAAGGAAAGGGAACGCAAGGCAAGGCACGGTTTGGGGAGGCAAGGCTAATGCACGACAACGCAAGGCTAGGCAATGCACGGAAGGCAAGGAAAGAGTAACGGAAGGCAAGGAAGGCAAGGGAAAGCAAGGCAAGGCAAGGGTAACGGAAGGAACGGCACGGCAAGGGGAAACAAGGCTAAGGCACGGCAACGCACGGCTAGGCAATGCACGGCAAGGCAAGGGAAGGGTAACGCAAGGCAAGGCACGGTGAGGCAAGGCAAGGCTGATGCACGACAACGCACGGCTAGGCAATGCACGGCAAGGCAAAGAAAGGGTAACGCAAGGCAAGGCACGGTCAGGCGAGGCAAGGCTAAGGCACGACAACGCAAGGCTAGGCAATGCACGGAAGGCAAGCAAAGAGTAACGGAACGCAAGGAAGGCAAGGGAATGTAAGGCAAGGCAAGGTTAACGGAAGGAACGGCACGGCAAGGGGAAACAAGGCTAATTCACGGTAACGCACGTCTAGGCAATGCAGGGCAAGGCAAGGAAAGGGTAACGCCAGGCAAGGCACGGTCAGGCAAGGCAAGGCTAATGCACGACAAGGCAAGGCTAGGAAGTGCACGGCAAGGCAAGGAAAGGGTAACGCAAGGCATGGCACTGTCAGGCGAGGCAAGGCTAAGGCACGACAACGCAAGGCTAGGCAATGCCGGAAGGAAAGCAAAGAGTAACGGAAGGCAAGGAAAGCAAGGGAAAGCAAGGCAAGGCAAGGGTAACGGAAGGAACGGCACGGCAAGGGGAAACAAGGCTTAGGCACGACAACACAGGGCTAGGCAATGCAGGGCAAGGCAAGTAAAGGGTAACGCAAGGCAAGGCACGGTTTGGGGAGGCAAGGCTAATGCACGACAACGCAATGCTAGGCAATGCACGGAAGGCAAGCAAAGAGTAACGGAAGGCAAGGAAGGCAAGGCAAAGCAAGGCAACGCAAGCAAGGCTATGGCAAGGTGAAAAAAGCCTAAGGCACGACCACGCAAGGCTAGGCAATGCACGGAAGGGAAGCAAAGAGTAACGGAACGCAAGGAAGGCAAGGGAATGTAAGGCAAGGCAAGGTTAACGGAAGGAACGGCACGGCAAGGGGAAACAAGGCTAAGGCACGGTAACGCACGGCTAGGCAATGCAGGGCAAGGCAAGGAAATGGTAACGCAAGGCAAGGCACGGTTTGGGGAGGCAAGGCTAATGCACGACAACGCAAGGCTAGGCAGTGCACGGCTAGGCAAGGAAAGAGTAACGGAAGGAAAGGAAGGCAAGGCAAAGCAAGGCAAGGCAAGTGTAACAAAATGCAAGGCACGGCAAGGGGAAACAAGGCTAAGGAACGGAAACGCACGGCTAGGCAATGCACGGCCAGGCAAGGAAAGGGTAACGCAAGGCAAGGCACGGTCAGGCAAGACAAGGGTAATGCACGACAACGCACGGCTAGGCAATGCACGGCAAGGCAAGGAAAGGGTAACGCAAGGCAAGGCACGGTGAGGCAAGGCAAGGCTGATGCACGACAACGCACGGCTAGGCAATGCACGGAAGGCAAGCAAAGAGTAACGGAAGGCAAGGAAGGCAAGGGAAACCAAGGCAAGGCAAGGGTAACGGAAGGAACGGCTCGGAAAGGGGAAACAATTCTAAGGCACGGCAACGCAGGGCTAGGCAATGCACGGCAAGGCAAGGAAAGGGTAACGCAAGGCAAGGCACTGTCTGGCGAGGCAAAGCTAATGCACGACATCGCAAGGCTAGGCAGTGCACGGCTAGGCAAGGAAAGGGTAACGCAAGGCAAGGCACGGTGAGGTAAGGCAAGGCTGATGCACGACAACGCACGGGTAGGCAATGCACGGCAAGGCAAGGAAAGGGTAACGCAAGGCAAGGCACGGTCAGGCGAGGCAAGGCTAAGGCACGACAACGCAAGGCTAGGCAATGCACGGAAGGCAAGCAAAGAGTAACGGAAGGCAAGGAAGGCAAGGGAAAGCAGGGGAAGGCAAGGGTAACGGAAGGAACGGCACGGTAAGGGGAAACAAGGCTATGGCACGACAACGCAGGGCTAGGCAATGCACGGCAAGGCAAAGAAAGGGTAACGCAAGGCAAGGCACCGTCAGGCGAGGCAAGGGTAATGCACGACAACGCAAGGCTACGCAGGGCACGGCTAGGCAAGGAAAGAGTAATGGAAGGAAAGGAAGGCAAGGCAAAGCAAGGCAAGGCAAGTGTAACAAATGGTACGGCACGGCAAGGGGAAACAAGGCTAAGGCACGGCAACGCAAGGCTAAGCAATGAACGGCCAGGCAAGGAAAGGGTAACGCAAGGCAAGGCAGGGTAAGGCAAGGCTAGGCAATGCACGGCAAGGCAAGGAAAGGGTAACGCAAGGCAAGGCACGGTTAGGCGAGGCAAGGCTAAGGCACGACAACGCAAAGCTAGGCAATGCACGGAAGGCAAGCGAAGAGTAACGGAAAGCAAGGAATGCAAGGCAAAGCAAGGCAAAGCAAGCAAGTCTATGGCAAGGTGAAACAAGGCTAAGGCACCACAACGCACGGCTAGGCAATGCACGGCCAGCCAAGGAAAAGGTAACGCAAGGCAAGGCACTCTGAGGCAAGGCAAGGCTAATGCACGACAGCGCAAGGCTAGGCAATGCACGGAAGGCAAGCAAAGAGTAACGGAAACCAAGGAAGGCAAGGGAAAGCAAGGCAAGGCAAGGGTAAAGGAAGGAACGGCACGGCAAGGGGAAACAAGGCTAAGGCACGACAACGCAAGGCTAGGCAATGCACGGCAAGGCAAGGAAAGGGTAACGCAAGGCAAGGCACGGTCAGGCAAGGCAAGGCTAATGCACGACAAGGCAAGGCTAGGCAGTGCACGGCAAGGCAAGGAAAGGGTAACGCAAGGCAAGGCACGGTCAGGCGAGGCAAGGCTAAGGCACGACAACGCAAGGCTAGGCAATGCTCGAAAGGCAAGCAAAGAGTAACGGAAGGCAAGGAAGGCAAGGGAAAGCAGGGGAAGGCAAGGGTAACGGAAGGAACGGCACGGTAAGGGGAAAGAAGGCTAAGGCACGACAACGCAGGGCTAGGCAATGCACGGCAAGGCAAAGAAAGGGTAACGGAAGGCAAGGCACGGTCAGGCGAGGCAAGGGTAATGTACGACAACGCAAGGCTACGCAGTGCACGGCTAGGCAAGGAAAGAGTAACGGAAGGAAAGGAAGGCAAGGCAAAGAAAGGCAAGGCAAGTGTAACAAAAGGCACGGCACGGCAAGGGGAAACAAGGCTAAGGCACGGCAACGCAAGGCTAAGAAATGCACGGCCAGGCAAGTAAAGGGTAACGCAAGGCAAGGCACTGTCAGGCGAGGCAAGGCTAAGGCACGACAACGCAAGGCTTGGCAATGCACGGAAGGCAAGCAAAGAGTAACGGAAGGCAAGGAATGCAAGGCAAAGCAAGGCAAAGCAAGCAAGGCTATGGCAAGGTGAAACAAGGCTAAGGCACCACAACGCATGGCTAGACAATGCACGGAAGGCAAGCAAAGAGTAACGGAAGGCAAGGAAGGCAAGGGAAAGCAGGGGAAGGCAAGGGTAACGGAAGGAACGGCACGGTAAGTGGAAACAAGGCTATGGCACGACAACGCAGGGCTAGGCAATGCACGGCAAGGCAAGGAAAGGGTAACGCAAGGCAAGGCACGGTCAGGCGAGGCAAGGGTAATGTACGACAACGCAAGGCTACGCAGTGCACGGCTAGGCAAGGAAAGAGTAACGGAAGGAAATGAAGGCAAGGCAAAGGAAGGCAAGGCAAGTGTAACAAATGGCACGGCACGGCAAGGGGAAACAAGGCTAAGGCACGGCAACGCAAGGCTAAGCAATGAACGGCCAGGCAAGGAAAGGGTAACGCAAGGCAAGGCACGGTAAGGCAAGGCGAGGCTAATGCACGACAAGGCAAGGCTAGGCAATGCACGGCAAGGCAAGGAAAGGGTAACGCAAGGCAAGGCACGGTTAGGCGAGGCAAGGCTAAGGCACGACAACGCAAGGCTAGGCAATGCCGGAAGGAAAGCAAAGAGTAACGGAAGGCAAGGAAAGCAAGGGAAAGCAAGGCAAGGCAAGGGTAACGGAAGGAACGGCACGGCAAGGGGAAACAAGGCTTAGGCACGACAACACAGGGCTAGGCAATGCAGGGCAAGGCAAGTAAAGGGTAACGCATGGCAAGGCACGGTTTGGGGAGGCAAGGCTAATGCACGATAACGCAAGGCTAGGCAATGCACGGAAGGCAAGCAAAGAGTAACGGAAGGCAAGGAAGGCAAGAGAATGCAAGGCAACGCAAGCAAGGCTATGGCAAGGTGAAAAAAGGCTAAGGCACGACCACGCAAGGCTAGGCAATGCACGGAAGGGAAGCAAAGAGTAACGAAAGGCAAGGAAGGCAAGGCAAAGCAAGGCAACGCAAGCAAGGCTATGGCAAGGTGAAAAAAGGCTAAGCCACGACAACGCGAGGCTAGGCAATGCACGGAAGGCAAGCAAAGAGTAACGGAAGGCAAGGAAGGCAAGGGAAAGCAAGGCAAGGCAAGGATAACGGAAGGAACGGCAAGGTAAGGGGAAACAAAGCTAAGGCACGACAATGCAGGGCTAGGCAATGCACGGCAAGGCAAGGAAAGGGTAACGCAAGGCAAGGCACGGTGAGGCAAGGCAAGGCTAATGCACGACAACGCACGGCTAGGCAATGCACGGCAAGGCAAGGAAAGGGTACCGCAAGGCAAGGCACGGTCAGGCGAGGCAAGGCTAAGGAACGACAACGCAAGGCTAGGCAATGCACGGGAGGCAAGCAAAGAGTAACGGAAGGCAAGGAAGGCAAGGGAAAGCACGGCAAGGCAATGGTAACGGAAGGAACGGCACGGCAAGGGGAAACAAGGCTAAGGCACGACAACGAACGGCTAGGCAATGCACTGCAAGGCAAGGAAAGGGTAACGCAAGGCAAGGCACGGTGAGGCAAGGCAAGGCTGATGCACGACAACGCACGGCTAGGCAATTCACGGCAAGGTAAGGAAAGGTTAACGCAAGGCAAGGCACGGTCAGGCGAGGCAAGGCTAAGGCACGACAACGCAAGGCTAGGCAATGCACGGAAGGCAAGCAAAGAGTAACGGAACGCAAGGAAGGCAAGGGAATGTAAGGCAAGGCAAGGTTAACGGAAAGAACGGCACGGCAAGGGGAAACAAGGCTAAGGCACGGTAACGCACGGCTAGGCAATGCAGGGCAAGCAAGGAAATGGTAACGCAAGGCAAGGCACGGTTTGGGGAGGCAAGGCTAATGCACGACAACGCAAGGCTAGGCAGTGCACGGCTAGGCAAGGAAAGAGTAACGGAAGGAAAGGAAGGCAAGGCAAAGCAAGGCAAGGCAAGTGTAACAAAATGCAAGGCACGGCAAGGGGAAACAAGGCTAAGGCACGGCAACGCACGGCTAGGCAATGCACGGCAAGGCAAGGAAAGGGTAACGCAAGGCAAGGCACGGTCAGGCAAGACAAGGGTAATGCACGACAATGCACGGCTAGGCAATGCACGGCAAGGCAAGGAAAGGGTAACGCAAGGCAAGGCACGGTGAGGCAAGGCAAGGCTGATGCACGACAACGCACGGCTAGGCAATGCACGGAAGGCAAGCAAAGAGTAACGGAAGGCAAGGAAGGCAAGGGAAACCAAGGCAAGGCAAGGGTAACGGAAGGAACGGCTCGGAAAGGGGAAACAATTCTAAGGCACGGCAACGCAGGGCTAGGCAATGCACGGCAAGGCAAGGAAAGGGTAACGCAAGGCAAGGCACTGTCTGGCGAGGCAAAGCTAATGCACGACATCGCAAGGCTAGGCAGTGCACGGCAAGGCAAGGAAAGGGTAACGAAAGGCAAGGCACGGTGAGGTAAGGCAAGGCTGATGCATGACAACGCACGGGTAGGCAATGCACGGCAAGGCAAGGAAAGGGTAACGCAAGGCAAGGCACGGTCAGGCGAGGCAAGGCTAAGGCACGACAACGCAAGGCTAGGCAATGCACGGAAGGCAAGCAAAGAGTAACGGAAGGCAAGGAAGGCAAGGGAAAGCAGGGGAAGGCAAGGGTAACGGAAGGAACGGCACGGTAAGGGGAAACAAGGCTATGGCACGACAACGCAGGGCTAGGCAATGCACGGCAAGGCAAAGAAAGGGTAACGCAAGGCAAGGCACCGTCAGGCGAGGCAAGGGTAATGCACGACAACGCAAGGCTACGCAGGGCACGGCTAGGCAAGGAAAGAGTAACGGAAGGAAAGGAAGGCAAGGCAAAGCAAGGCAAGGCAAGTGTAACAAATGGTACGGCACGGCAAGGGGAAACAAGACTAAGGCACGATAACGCAAGGCTAAGCAATGAACGGCAAGGCAAGGAAAGGGTAACAGCAAGGCAAGGCAGGGTAAGGCAAGGCGAGGCTAATGCACGACAAGGCAAGGCTAGGCAATGCACGGCAAGGCAAGGAAAGGGTAACGCAAGGCAAGGCACGGTTAGGCGAGGCAAGGCTAAGGCACGACAACGCAAAGCTAGGCAATGCACGGAAGGCAAGCAAAGAGTAACGGAAAGCAAGGAATGCAAGGCAAAGCAAGGCAAAGCAAGCAAGTCTATGGCAAGGTGAAACAAGGCTAAGGCACCACAACGCACGGCTAGGCAATGCACGGCCAGCCAAGGAAAAGGTAACGCAAGGCAAGGCACTCTGAGGCAAGGCAAGGCTAATGCACGACAGCGCAAGGCTAGGCAATGCACGGAAGGCAAGCAAAGAGAAACGGAAACCAAGGAAGGCAAGGGAAAGCAAGGCAAGGCAAGGGTAAAGGAAGGAACGGCACGGCAAGGGGAAACAAGGCTAAGGCACGACAACGCACGGCTAGGCAATGCACGGCAAGGCAAGGAAAGGGTAACGCCAGGCAAGGCACGGTCAGGCAAGGCAAGGCTAATGCACGACAAGGCAAGGCTAGGCAGTGCACGGCAAGGCAAGGAAAGGGTAACGCAAGGCAAGGCACGGTCAGGCGAGGCAAGGCTAAGGCACGACAACGCAAGGCTAGGCAATGCTCGAAAGGCAAGCAAAGAGTAACGGAAGGCAAGGAAGGCAAGGGAAAGCAGGGGAAGGCAAGGGTAACGGAAGGAACGGCACGGTAAGGGGAAAGAAGGCTAAGGCACGACAACGCAGGGCTAGGCAATGCACGGCAAGGCAAGGAAAGGGTAACGCAAGGCAAGGCACGGTCAGGCGAGGCAAGGGTAATGCACGACAACGCAAAGCTACGCATTGCACGGCTAGGCAAGGAAAGAGTAACGGAAGGAAAGGAAGGCAAGGCAAAGCAAGGCAAGGCAAGTGTAACAAAAGGCACGGCACGGCAAGGGGAAACAAGGCTAAGGCACGGCAACGCAAGGCTAAGAAATGCACGGCCAGGCAAGTAAAGGGTAACGCAAGGCAAGGCACTGTCAGGCGAGGCAAGGCTAAGGCACGACAACGCAAGGCTTGGCAATGCACGGAAGGCAAGCAAAGAGTAACGGAAGGCAAGGAATGCAAGGCAAAGCAAGGCAAAGCAAGCAAGGCTATGGCAAGGTGAAACAAGGCTAAGGCACCACAACGCATGGCTAGACAATGCACGGCCAGCCAAGGAAAAGGTAACGCAAGGCAAGGCACTCTGAGGCAAGGCAAGGCTAATGCACGACAGCGCAAGGCTAGGCAATGCACGGAAGGCAAGCAAAGAGTAACGGAAGGCAAGGAAGGCAAGGGAAAGCAGGGGAAGGCAAGGGTAATGGAAGGAACGGCACGGTAAGGGGAAACAAGGCTAAGGCACGACAACACAGGGCTAGGCAATGCAGGGCAAAGCAAGTAAAGGGTAACGCAAGGCAAAGCACGGTTTGGGGAGGCAAGGCTAATGCACGACAACGCAAGCCTAGGCAATGCACGGAAGGCAAGCAAAGAGTAACGGAAGGCAAGGAATGCAAGGCAAAGCAAGGCAACGCAAGCAAGGCTATGGCAAGGTGAAAAAAGGCTAAGGCACGACAACGCACGGCTAGGCAATGCACGGCAAGGCAAGGAAAGGGTAACGCCAGGCAAGGCACGGTCAGGCAAGGCAAGGCTAATGCCCGACTAGGCAAGGCTAGGCAGTGCACAGCAAGGCAAGGAAAGGGTAACTCAAGGCAAGGTACGGTCAGGCGAGGCAAGGCTAATGCACGACAACGCAAGGCTAGGCAATGCACGGAAGACAAACAAAGAGTAACGGAAGGCAAGGAAGGCAAGGGAAAGCAAGGCAAGGCAAGTGTAACAAAAGGCACGGCACGGCAAGGGGAAACAAGTCTAAGGCACGGCAACGCACGGCTAGGCAATGCACGGCAAGGCAAGGAAAGGGTAACGCAAGGCAAGGCACTGTCAGGCGAGGCAAAGCTAATGCACGCCATCGCAAGGCTAGGCAGTGCACGGCTAGGGAAAGAAAGAGTAACGGAAGGAAAGGAAGGCAAGGCAAAGAATGGCAAAGCAAGTGTAACAACAGGCACGGCACGGCAAGGGGAAACAAGGCTAAGGAACGACAACGCAAGGCTAGGCAATGCACGGAAGGCAAGCAAAGAGTAACGGAAGGCAAGGAATGCAAAGGAAAGCAGGGGAAGGCAAGGGTAACGAAAGGAACGGCACGGTAAGGGGAAATAAGGCTAAGGCACGACAACAGAGGGCTAGGCAATGCAGGGCAAGGCAAGGAAAGGGAACGCAAGGCAAGGCACGGTTTGGGGAGGCAAGGCTAATGCACGACAACGCAAGGCTAGGCAATGCACGGAAGGCAAGGAAAGAGTAACGGAAGGCAAGGAAGGCAAGGGAAAGCAAGGCAAGGCAAGGGTAACGGAAGGAACGGCACGGCAAGGGGAAACAAGGCTAAGGCACGGCAACGCACGGCTAGGCAATGCACGGCAAGGCAAGGGAATGGTAACGCAAGGCAAGGCACGGTGAGGCAAGGCAAGGCTGATGCACGACAACGCACGGTTAGGCGATGCACGGCCAGGCAAAGAAAGGGTAACGCAAGGCAAGGCACTGTCAGGCGAGGCAATGCTAAGGCACGACAAAGCAACGCTAGGCAATGCACGGAAGGCAAGCAAAGAGTAACGGAACGCAAGGAAGGCAAGGGAATGTAAGGCAAGGCAAGGTTAACGGAAGGAACGGCACGGCAAGGGGAAACAAGGCTAATTCACGGTAACGCACGTCTAGGCAATGCAGGGCAAGGCAAGGAAAGGGTAACGCCAGGCAAGGCACGGTCAGGCAAGGCAAGGCTAATGCACGACAAGGCAAGGCTAGGAAGTGCACGGCAAGGCAAGGAAAGGGTAACGCAAGGCATGGCACTGTCAGGCGAGGCAAGGCTAAGGCACGACAACGCAAGGCTAGGCAATGCCGGAAGGAAAGCAAAGAGTAACGGAAGGCAAGGAAAGCAAGGGAAAGCAAGGCAAGGCAAGGGTAACGGAAGGAACGGCACGGCAAGGGGAAACAAGGCTTAGGCACGACAACACAGGGCTAGGCAATGCAGGGCAAGGCAAGTAAAGGGTAACGCAAGGCAAGGCACGGTTTGGGGAGGCAAGGCTAATGCACGACAACGCAAGGCTAGGCAATGCACGGAAGGCAAGCAAAGAGTAACGGAAGGCAAGGAAGGCAAGGCAAAGCAAGGCAACGCAAGCAAGGCTATGGCAAGGTGAAAAAAGGCTAAGGCACGACCACGCAAGGCGAGGCAATGCACGGAAGGGAAGCAAAGAGTAACGGAAGGCAAGGAAGGCAAGGCAAAGCAAGGCAACGCAAGCAAGGCTATGGCAAGGTGAAAAAAGGCTAAGCCACGACAACGCAAGGCTAGGCAATGCACGGAAGGCAAGCAAAGAGTAACGGAACGCAAGGAAGGCAAGGGAATGTAAGGCAAGGCAAGGTTAACGGAAGGAACGGCACGGCAAGGGGAAACAAGGCTAAGGCACGGTAACGCACGGCTAGGCAATGCAGGGCAAGGCAAGGAAATGGTAACGCAAGGCAAGGCACGGTTTGGGGAGGCAAGGCTAATGCACGACAACGCAAGGCTAGGCAGTGCACGGCTAGGCAAGGAAAGAGTAACGGAAGGAAAGGAAGGCAAGGCAAAGCAAGGCAAGGCAAGTGTAACAAAATGCAAGGCACGGCAAGGGGAAACAAGGCTAAGGAACGGAAACGCACGGCTAGGCAATGGACGGCCAGGCAAGGAAAGGGTAACGCAAGGCAAGGCACGGTGAGGCAAGGCAAGGCTGATGCACGACAACGCACGGCTAGGCAATGCACGGAAGGCAAGCAAAGAGTAACGGAAGGCAAGGAAGGCAAGGGAAACCAAGGCAAGGCAAGGGTAACGGAAGGAACGGCTCGGAAAGGGGAAACAATTCTAAGGCACGGCAACGCAGGGCTAGGCAATGCACGGCAAGGCAAGGAAAGGGTAACGCAAGGCAAGGCACTGTCTGGCGAGGCAAAGCTAATGCACGACATCGCAAGGCTAGGCAGTGCACGGCTAGGCAAGGAAAGGGTAACGCAAGGCAAGGCACGGTGAGGTAAGGCAAGGCTGATGCACGACAACGCACGGGTAGGCAATGCACGGCAAGGCAAGGAAAGGGTAACGCAAGGCAAGGCACGGTCAGGCGAGGCAAGGCTAAGGCACGACAACGCAAGGCTAGGCAATGCACGGAAGGCAAGCAAAGAGTAACGGAAGGCAAGGAAGGCAAGGGAAAGCAGGGGAAGGCAAGGGTAACGGAAGGAACGGCACGGTAAGGGGAAACAAGGCTATGGCACGACAACGCAGGGCTAGGCAATGCACGGCAAGGCAAAGAAAGGGTAACGCAAGGCAAGGCACCGTCAGGCGAGGCAAGGGTAACGGAAGGAAAGGAAGGCAAGGCAAAGCAAGGCAAGGCAAGTGTAACAAATGGTACGGCACGGCAAGGGGAAACAAGGCTAAGGCACGGCAACGCAAGGCTAAGCAATGAACGGCCAGGCAAGGAAAGGGTAACGCAAGGCAAGGCAGGGTAAGGCAAGGCTAGGCAATGCACGGCAAGGCAAGGAAAGGGTAACGCAAGGCAAGGCACGGTTAGGCGAGGCAAGGCTAAGGCACGACAACGCAAAGCTAGGCAATGCACGGAAGGCAAGCAAAGAGTAACGGAAAGCAAGGAATGCAAGGCAAAGCAAGGCAAAGCAAGCAAGTCTATGGCAAGGTGAAACAAGGCTAAGGCACCACAACGCACGGCTAGGCAATGCACGGCAAGGCAAGGAAAGGGTAACGCAAGGCAAGGCACTCTGAGGCAAGGCAAGGCTAATGCACGACAGCGCAAGGCTAGGCAATGCACGGAAGGCAAGCAAAGAGTAACGGAAACCAAGGAAGGCAAGGGAAAGCAAGGCAAGGCAAGGGTAAATGAAGGAACGGCACGGCAAGGGGAAACAAGGCTAAGGCACGACAACGCACGGCTAGGCAATGCACGGCAAGGCAAGGAAAGGGTAACGCCAGGCAAGGCACGGTCAGGCAAGGCAAGGCTAATGCACGACAAGGCAAGGCTAGGCAGTGCACGGCAAGGCAAGGAAAGGGTAACGCAAGGCAAGGCACGGTCAGGCGAGGCAAGGCTAAGGCACGACAACGCAAGGCTAGGCAATGCTCGAAAGGCAAGCAAAGAGTAACGGAAGGCAAGGAAGGCAAGGGAAAGCAGGGGAAGGCAAGGGTAACGGAAGGAACGGCACGGTAAGGGGAAAGAAGGCTAAGGCACGACAACGCAGGGCTAGGCAATGCACGGCAAGGCAAGGAAAGGGTAACGCAAGGCAAGGCACGGTCAGGCGAGGCAAGGGTAATGCACTACAACGCAAAGCTACGCAGTGCACGGCTAGGCAAGGAAAGAGTAACGGAAGGAAAGGAAGGCAAGGCAAAGAAAGGCAAGGCAAGTGTAACAAAAGGCACGGCACGGCAAGGGGAAACAAGGCTAAGGCACGGCAACGCAAGGCTAAGAAATGCACGGCCAGGCAAGTAAAGGGTAACGCAAGGCAAGGCACTGTCAGGCGAGGCAAGGCTAAGGCACGACAACGCAAGGCTTGGCAATGCACGGAAGGCAAGCAAAGAGTAACGGAAGGCAAGGAATGCAAGGCAAAGCAAGGCAAAGCAAGCAAGGCTATGGCAAGGTGAAACAAGGCTAAGGCACCACAACGCATGGCTAGACAATGCACGGAAGGCAAGCAAAGAGTAACGGAAGGCAAGGAAGGCAAGGGAAAGCAGGGGAAGGCAAGGGTAACGGAAGGAACGGCACGGTAAGTGGAAACAAGGCTATGGCACGACAACGCAGGGCTAGGCAATGCACGGCAAGGCAAGGAAAGGGTAACGCAAGGCAAGGCACGGTCAGGCGAGGCAAGGGTAATGTACGACAACGCAAGGCTACGCAGTGCACGGCTAGGCAAGGAAAGAGTAACGGAAGGAAATGAAGGCAAGGCAAAGGAAGGCAAGGCAAGTGTAACAAATGGCACGGCACGGCAAGGGGAAACAAGGCTAAGGCACGGCAACGCAAGGCTAAGCAATGAACGGCCAGGCAAGGAAAGGGTAACGCAAGGCAAGGCACGGTAAGGCAAGGCGAGGCTAATGCACGACAAGGCAAGGCTAGGCAATGCACGGCAAGGCAAGGAAAGGGTAACGCAAGGCAAGGCACGGTTAGGCGAGGCAAGGCTAAGGCACGACAACGCAAGGCTAGGCAATGCCGGAAGGAAAGCAAAGAGTAACGGAAGGCAAGGAAAGCAAGGGAAAGCAAGGCAAGGCAAGGGTAACGGAAGGAACGGCACGGCAAGGGGAAACAAGGCTTAGGCACGACAACACAGGGCTAGGCAATGCAGGGCAAGGCAAGTAAAGGGTAACGCATGGCAAGGCACGGTTTGGGGAGGCAAGGCTAATGCACGACAACGCAAGGCTAGGCAATGCACGGAAGGCAAGCAAAGAGTAACGGAAGGCAAGGAAGGCAAGGCAAAGCAAGGCAACGCAAGCAAGGCTATGGCAAGGTGAAAAAAGGCTAAGGCACGACCACGCAAGGCTAGGCAATGCACGGAAGGGAAGCAAAGAGTAACGAAAGGCAAGGAAGGCAAGGCAAAGCAAGGCAACGCAAGCAAGGCTATGGCAAGGTGAAAAAAGGCTAAGCCACGACAACGCGAGGCTAGGCAATGCACGGAAGGCAAGCAAAGAGTAACGGAAGGCAAGGAAGGCAAGGGAAAGCAAGGCAAGGCAAGGGTAACGGAAGGAACGGCACGGTAAGGGGAAACAAAGCTAAGGCACGACAATGCAGGGCTAGGCAATGCACGGCAAGGCAAGGAAAGGGCAACGCAAGGCAAGGCACGGTGAGGCAAGACAAGGCAAATGCACGACAACGCACGGCTAGGCAATGCACGGCAAGGCAAGGCAAGGAAAGGGTACCGCAAGGCAAGGCACGGTCAGGCGAGGCAAGGCTAAGGAACGACAACGCAAGGCTAGGCAATGCACGGTAGGCAAGCAAAGAGTAACGGAAGGCAAGGAAGGCAAGGGAAAGCACGGCAAGGCAATGGTAACGGAAGGAACGGCACCGCAAGGGGAAACAAGGCTAAGGCACGACAACGAACGGCTAGGCAATGCACTGCAAGGCAAGGAAAGGGTAACGCAAGGCAAGGCACGGTGAGGCAAGGCAAGGCTGATGCACGACAACGCACGGCTAGGCAATTCACGGCAAGGTAAGGAAAGGTTAACGCAAGGCAAGGCACGGTCAGGCGAGGCAAGGCTAAGGCACGACAACGCAAGGCTAGGCAATGCACGGAAGGCAAGCAAAGAGTAACGGAACGCAAGGAAGGCAAGGGAATGTAAGGCAAGGCAAGGTTAACGGAAAGAACGGCACGGCAAGGGGAAACAAGGCTAAGGCACGGTAACGCACGGCTAGGCAATGCAGGGCAAGGCAAGGAAATGGTAACGCAAGGCAAGGCACGGTTTGGGGAGGCAAGGCTAATGCACGACAACGCAAGGCTAGGCAGTGCACGGCTAGGCAAGGAAAGAGTAACGGAAGGAAAGGAAGGCAAGGCAAAGCAAGGCAAGGCAAGTGTAACAAAATGCAAGGCACGGCAAGGGGAAACAAGGCTAAGGAACGGAAACGCACGGCTAGGCAATGCACGGCCAGGCAAGGAAAGGGTAACGCAAGGCAAGGCACGGTCAGGCAAGACAAGGGTAATGCACGACAACGCACGGCTAGGCAATGCACGGCAAGGCAAGGAAAGGGTAACGCAAGGCAAGGCACGGTGAGGCAAGGCAAGGCTGATGCACGACAACGCACGGCTAGGCAATGCACGGAAGGCAAGCAAAGAGTAACGGAAGGCAAGGAAGGCAAGGGAAACCAAGGCAAGGCAAGGGTAACGGAAGGAACGGCTCGGAAAGGGGAAACAATTCTAAGGCACGGCAACGCAGGGCTAGGCAATGCACGGCAAGGCAAGGAAAGGGTAACGCAAGGCAAGGCACTGTCTGGCGAGGCAAAGCTAATGCACGACATCGCAAGGCTAGGCAGTGCACGGCTAGGCAAGGAAAGGGTAACGCAAGGCAAGGCACGGTGAGGTAAGGCAAGGCTGATGCACGACAACGCACGGGTAGGCAATGCACGGCAAGGCAAGGAAAGGGTAACGCAAGGCAAGGCACGGTCAGGCGAGGCAAGGCTAAGGCACGACAACGCAAGGCTAGGCAATGCACGGAAGGCAAGCAAAGAGTAACGGAAGGCAAGGAAGGCAAGGGAAAGCAGGGGAAGGCAAGGGTAACGGAAGGAACGGCACGGTAAGGGGAAACAAGGCTATGGCACGACAACGCAGGGCTAGGCAATGCACGGCAAGGCAAAGAAAGGGTAACGCAAGGCAAGGCACCGTCAGGCGAGGCAAGGGTAATGCACGACAACGCAAGGCTACGCAGGGCACGGCTAGGCAAGGAAAGAGTAACGGAAGGAAAGGAAGGCAAGGCAAAGCAAGGCAAGGCAAGTGTAACAAATGGTACGGCACGGCAAGGGGAAACAAGGCTAAGGCACGGAAACGCAAGGCTAAGCAATGAACGGCCAGGCAAGGAAAGGGTAACGCAGTCAAGGCAGGGTAAGGCAAGGCGAGGCTAATGCACGACAAGGCAAGGCTAGGCAATGCACGGCAAGGCAAGGAAAGGGTAACGCAAGGCAAGGCACGGTTAGGCGAGGCAAGGCTAAGGCACGACAACGCAAAGCTAGGCAATGCACGGAAGGCAAGCAAAGAGTAACGGAAAGCAAGGAATGCAAGGCAAAGCAAGGCAAAGCAAGCAAGTCTATGGCAAGGTGAAACAAGGCTAAGGCACCACAACGCACGGCTAGGCAATGCACGGCCAGCCAAGGAAAAGGTAACGCAAGGCAAGGCACTCTGAGGCAAGGCAAGGCTAATGCACGACAGCGCAAGGCTAGGCAATGCACGGAAGGCAAGCAAAGAGAAACGGAAACCAAGGAAGGCAAGGGAAAGCAAGGCAAGGCAAGGGTAAAGGAAGGAACGGCACGGCAAGGGGAAACAAGGCTAAGGCACGACAACGCACGGCTAGGCAATGCACGGCAAGGCAAGGAAAGGGTAACGCCAGGCAAGGCACGGTCAGGCAAGGCAAGGCTAATGCACGACAAGGCAAGGCTAGGCAGTGCACGGCAAGGCAAGGAAAGGGTAACGCAAGGCAAGGCACGGTCAGGCGAGGCAAGGCTAAGGCACGACAACGCAAGGCTAGGCAATGCTCGAAAGGCAAGCAAAGAGTAACGGAAGGCAAGGAAGGCAAGGGAAAGCAGGGGAAGGCAAGGGTAACGGAAGGAACGGCACGGTAAGGGGAAAGAAGGCTAAGGCACGACAACGCAGTGCTAGGCAATGCACGGCAAGGCAAGGAAAGGGTAACGCAAGGCAAGGCACGGTCAGGCGAGGCAAGGGTAATGCACGACAACGCAAAGCTACGCATTGCACGGCTAGGCAAGGAAAGAGTAACGGAAGGAAAGGAAGGCAAGGCAAAGCAAGGCAAGGCAAGTGTAACAAAAGGCACGGCACGGCAAGGGGAAACAAGGCTAAGGCACGGCAACGCAAGGCTAAGAAATGCACGGCCAGGCAAGTAAAGGGTAACGCAAGGCAAGGCACTGTCAGGCGAGGCAAGGCTAAGGCACGACAACGCAAGGCTTGGCAATGCACGGAAGGCAAGCAAAGAGTAACGGAAGGCAAGGAATGCAAGGCAAAGCAAGGCAAAGCAAGCAAGGCTATGGCAAGGTGAAACAAGGCTAAGGCACCACAACGCATGGCTAGACAATGCACGGCCAGCCAAGGAAAAGGTAACGCAAGGCAAGGCACTCTGAGGCAAGGCAAGGCTAATGCACGACAGCGCAAGGCTAGGCAATGCACGGAAGGCAAGCAAAGAGTAACGGAAGGCAAGGAAGGCAAGGGAAAGCAGGGGAAGGCAAGGGTAATGGAAGGAACGGCACGGTAAGGGGAAACAAGGCTAAGGCACGACAACACAGGGCTAGGCAATGCAGGGCAAAGCAAGTAAAGGGTAACGCAAGGCAAAGCACGGTTTGGGGAGGCAAGGCCAATGCACGACAACGCAAGCCTAGGCAATGCACGGAAGGCAAGCAAAGAGTAACGGAAGGCAAGGAATGCAAGGCAAAGCAAGGCAACGCAAGCAAGGCTATGGCAAGGTGAAAAAAGGCTAAGGCACGACAACGCACGGCTAGGCAATGCACGGCAAGGCAAGGAAAGGGTAACGCCAGGCAAGGCACGGTCAGGCAAGGCAAGGCTAATGCCCGACTAGGCAAGGCTAGGCAGTGCACAGCAAGGCAAGGAAAGGGTAACTCAAGGCAAGGTACGGTCAGGCGAGGCAAGGCTAATGCACGACAACGCAAGGCTAGGCAATGCACGGAAGACAAACAAAGAGTAACGGAAGGCAAGGAAAGCAAGGGAAACCAAGGCAAGGCAAGGGTAACGGAAGGAACGGCTCGGCAAGGGGAAACAAGTCTAAGGCACGGCAACGCAGGGCTAGGCAATGCACGGCAAGGCAAGGAAAGGGTAACGCAAGGCAAGGCACTGTCAGGCGAGGCAAAGCTAATGCACGCCATCGCAAGGCTAGGCAGTGCACGGCTAGGGAAAGAAAGAGTAACGGAAGGAAAGGAAGGCAAGGCAAAGAATGGCAAAGCAAGTGTAACAACAGGCACGGCACGGCAAGGGGAAACAAGGCTAAGGAACGACAACGCAAGGCTAGGCAATGCACGGAAGGCAAGCAAAGAGTAACGGAAGGCAAGGAATGCAAAGGAAAGCAGGGGAAGGCAAGGGTAACGAAAGGAACGGCACGGTAAGGGGAAATAAGGCTAAGGCACGACAACAGAGGGCTAGGCAATGCAGGGCAAGGCAAGGAAAGGGAACGCAAGGCAAGGCACGGTTTGGGGAGGCAAGGCTAATGCACGACAACGCAAGGCTAGGCAATGCACGGAAGGCAAGGAAAGAGTAACGGAAGGCAAGGAAGGCAAGGGAAAGCAAGGCAAGGCAAGGGTAACGGAAGGAACGGCACGGCAAGGGGAAACAAGGCTAAGGCACGGCAACGCACGGCTAGGCAATGCACGGCAAGGCAAGGGAAGGGTAACGCAAGGCAAGGCACGGTGAGGCAAGGCAAGGCTGATGCACGACAACGCACGGCTAGGCAATGCACGGCAAGGCAAAGAAAGGGTAACGCAAGGCAAGGCACGGTCAGGCGAGGCAAGGCTAAGGCACGACAACGCAAGGCTAGGCAATGCACGGAAGGCAAGCAAAGAGTAACGGAACGCAAGGAAGGCAAGGGAATGTAAGGCAAGGCAAGGTTAACGGAAGGAACGGCACGGCAAGGGGAAACAAGGCTAATTCACGGTAACGCACGTCTAGGCAATGCAGGGCAAGGCAAGGAAAGGGTAACGCCAGGCAAGGCACGGTCAGGCAAGGCAAGGCTAATGCACGACAAGGCAAGGCTAGGAAGTGCACGGCAAGGCAAGGAAAGGGTAACGCAAGGCATGGCACTGTCAGGCGAGGCAAGGCTAAGGCACGACAACGCAAGGCTAGGCAATGCCGGAAGGAAAGCAAAGAGTAACGGAAGGCAAGGAAAGCAAGGGAAAGCAAGGCAAGGCAAGGGTAACGGAAGGAACGGCACGGCAAGGGGAAACAAGGCTTAGGCACGACAACACAGGGCTAGGCAATGCAGGGCAAGGCAAGTAAAGGGTAACGCAAGGCAAGGCACGGTTTGGGGAGGCAAGGCTAATGCACGACAACGCAAGGCTAGGCAATGCACGGAAGGCAAGCAAAGAGTAACGGAAGGCAAGGAAGGCAAGGCAAAGCAAGGCAACGCAAGCAAGGCTATGGCAAGGTGAAAAAAGGCTAAGGCACGACCACGCAAGGCGAGGCAATGCACGGAAGGGAAGCAAAGAGTAACGGAAGGCAAGGAAGGCAAGGCAAAGCAAGGCAACGCAAGCAAGGCTATGGCAAGGTGAAAAAAGGCTAAGCCACGACAACGCAAGGCTAGGCAATGCACGGAAGGCAAGCAAAGAGTAACGGAACGCAAGGAAGGCAAGGGAATGTAAGGCAAGGCAAGGTTAACGGAAGGAACGGCACGGCAAGGGGAAACAAGGCTAAGGCACGGTAACGCACGGCTAGGCAATGCAGGGCAAGGCAAGGAAATGGTAACGCAAGGCAAGGCACGGTTTGGGGAGGCAAGGCTAATGCACGACAACGCAAGGCTAGGCAGTGCACGGCTAGGCAAGGAAAGAGTAACGGAAGGAAAGGAAGGCAAGGCAAAGCAAGGCAAGGCAAGTGTAACAAAATGCAAGGCACGGCAAGGGGAAACAAGGCTAAGGAACGGAAACGCACGGCTAGGCAATGCACGGCCAGGCAAGGAAAGGGTAACGCAAGGCAAGGCACGGTGAGGCAAGGCAAGGCTGATGCACGACAACGCACGGCTAGGCAATGCACGGAAGGCAAGCAAAGAGTAACGGAAGGCAAGGAAGGCAAGGGAAACCAAGGCAAGGCAAGGGTAACGGAAGGAACGGCTCGGAAAGGGGAAACAATTCTAAGGCACGGCAACGCAGGGCTAGGCAATGCACGGCAAGGCAAGGAAAGGGTAACGCAAGGCAAGGCACTGTCTGGCGAGGCAAAGCTAATGCACGACATCGCAAGGCTAGGCAGTGCACGGCTAGGCAAGGAAAGGGTAACGCAAGGCAAGGCACGGTGAGGTAAGGCAAGGCTGATGCACGACAACGCACGGGTAGGCAATGCACGGCAAGGCAAGGAAAGGGTAACGCAAGGCAAGGCACGGTCAGGCGAGGCAAGGCTAAGGCACGACAACGCAAGGCTAGGCAATGCACGGAAGGCAAGCAAAGAGTAACGGAAGGCAAGGAAGGCAAGGGAAAGCAGGGGAAGGCAAGGGTAACGGAAGGAACGGCACGGTAAGGGGAAACAAGGCTATGGCACGACAACGCAGGGCTAGGCAATGCACGGCAAGGCAAAGAAAGGGTAACGCAAGGCAAGGCACCGTCAGGCGAGGCAAGGGTAATGCACGACAACGCAAGGCTACGCAGGGCACGGCTAGGCAAGGAAAGAGTAACGGAAGGAAAGGAAGGCAAGGCAAAGCAAGGCAAGGCAAGTGTAACAAATGGTACGGCACGGCAAGGGGAAACAAGGCTAAGGCACGGCAACGCAAGGCTAAGCAATGAACGGCCAGGCAAGGAAAGGGTAACGCAAGGCAAGGCAGGGTAAGGCAAGGCTAGGCAATGCACGGCAAGGCAAGGAAAGGGTAACGCAAGGCAAGGCACGGTTAGGCGAGGCAAGGCTAAGGCACGACAACGCAAAGCTAGGCAATGCACGGAAGGCAAGCAAAGAGTAACGGAAAGCAAGGAATGCAAGGCAAAGCAAGGCAAAGCAAGCAAGTCTATGGCAAGGTGAAACAAGGCTAAGGCACCACAACGCACGGCTAGGCAATGCACGGCCAGCCAAGGAAAAGGTAACGCATGGCAAGGCACTCTGAGGCAAGGCAAGGCTAATGCACGACAGCGCAAGGCTAGGCAATGCACGGAAGGCAAGCAAAGAGTAACGGAAACCAAGGAAGGCAAGGGAAAGCAAGGCAAGGCAAGGGTAAAGGAAGGAACGGCACGGCAAGGGGAAACAAGGCTAAGGCACGACAACGCACGGCTAGGCAATGCACGGCAAGGCAAGGAAAGGGTAACGCCAGGCAAGGCACGGTCAGGCAAGGCAAGGCTAATGCACGACAAGGCAAGGCTAGGCAGTGCACGGCAAGGCAAGGAAAGGGTAACGCAAGGCAAGGCACGGTCAGGCGAGGCAAGGCTAAGGCACGACAACGCAAGGCTAGGCAATGCTCGAAAGGCAAGCAAAGAGTAACGGAAGGCAAGGAAGGCAAGGGAAAGCAGGGGAAGGCAAGGGTAACGGAAGGAACGGCACGGTAAGGGGAAAGAAGGCTAAGGCACGACAACGCAGGGCTAGGCAATGCACGGCAAGGCAAGGAAAGGGTAACGCAAGGCAAGGCACGGTCAGGCGAGGCAAGGGTAATGCACTACAACGCAAAGCTACGCAGTGCACGGCTAGGCAAGGAAAGAGTAACGGAAGGAAAGGAAGGCAAGGCAAAGAAAGGCAAGGCAAGTGTAACAAAAGGCACGGCACGGCAAGGGGAAACAAGGCTAAGGCACGGCAACGCAAGGCTAAGAAATGCACGGCCAGGCAAGTAAAGGGTAACGCAAGGCAAGGCACTGTCAGGCGAGGCAAGGCTAAGGCACGACAACGCAAGGCTTGGCAATGCACGGAAGGCAAGCAAAGAGTAACGGAAGGCAAGGAATGCAAGGCAAAGCAAGGCAAAGCAAGCAAGGCTATGGCAAGGTGAAACAAGGCTAAGGCACCACAACGCATGGCTAGACAATGCACGGAAGGCAAGCAAAGAGTAACGGAAGGCAAGGAAGGCAAGGGAAAGCAGGGGAAGGCAAGGGTAACGGAAGGAACGGCACGGTAAGTGGAAACAAGGCTATGGCACGACAACGCAGGGCTAGGCAATGCACGGCAAGGCAAGGAAAGGGTAACGCAAGGCAAGGCACGGTCAGGCGAGGCAAGGGTAATGTACGACAACGCAAGGCTACGCAGTGCACGGCTAGGCAAGGAAAGAGTAACGGAAGGAAATGAAGGCAAGGCAAAGGAAGGCAAGGCAAGTGTAACAAATGGCACGGCACGGCAAGGGGAAACAAGGCTAAGGCACGGCAACGCAAGGCTAAGCAATGAACGGCCAGGCAAGGAAAGGGTAACGCAAGGCAAGGCACGGTAAGGCAAGGCGAGGCTAATGCACGACAAGGCAAGGCTAGGCAATGCACGGCAAGGCAAGGAAAGGGTAACGCAAGGCAAGGCACGGTTAGGCGAGGCAAGGCTAAGGCACGACAACGCAAGGCTAGGCAATGCCGGAAGGAAAGCAAAGAGTAACGGAAGGCAAGGAAAGCAAGGGAAAGCAAGGCAAGGCAAGGGTAACGGAAGGAACGGCACGGCAAGGGGAAACAAGGCTTAGGCACGACAACACAGGGCTAGGCAATGCAGGGCAAGGCAAGTAAAGGGTAACGCATGGCAAGGCACGGTTTGGGGAGGCAAGGCTAATGCACGACAACGCAAGGCTAGGCAATGCACGGAAGGCAAGCAAAGAGTAACGGAAGGCAAGGAAGGCAAGGCAAAGCAAGGCAACGCAAGCAAGGCTATGGCAAGGTGAAAAAAGGCTAAAGCACGACCACGCAAGGCTAGGCAATGCACGGAAGGGAAGCAAAGAGTAACGAAAGGCAAGGAAGGCAAGGCAAAGCAAGGCAACGCAAGCAAGGCTATGGCAAGGTGAAAAAAGGCTAAGCCACGACAACGCGAGGCTAGGCAATGCACGGAAGGCAAGCAAAGAGTAACGGAAGGCAAGGAAGGCAAGGGAAAGCAAGGCAAGGCAAGGGTAACGGAAGGAACGGCACGGTAAGGGGAAACAAAGCTAAGGCACGACAATGCAGGGCTAGGCAATGCACGGCAAGGCAAGGAAAGGGCAACGCAAGGCAAGGCACGGTGAGGCAAGACAAGGCAAATGCACGACAACGCACGGCTAGGCAATGCACGGCAAGGCAAGGCAAGGAAAGGGTACCGCAAGGCAAGGCACGGTCAGGCGAGGCAAGGCTAAGGAACGACAACGCAAGGCTAGGCAATGCACGGGAGGCAAGCAAAGAGTAACGGAAGGCAAGGAAGGCAAGGGAAAGCACGGCAAGGCAATGGTAACGGAAGGAACGGCACGGCAAGGGGAAACAAGGCTAAGGCACGACAACGAACGGCTAGGCAATGCACTGCAAGGCAAGGAAAGGGTAACGCAAGGCAAGGCACGGTGAGGCAAGGCAAGGCTGATGCACGACAACGCACGGCTAGGCAATTCACGGCAAGGTAAGGAAAGGTTAACGCAAGGCAAGGCACGGTCAGGCGAGGCAAGGCTAAGGCACGACAACGCAAGGCTTGGCAATGCACGGAAGGCAAGCAAAGAGTAACGGAACGCAAGGAAGGCAAGGGAATGTAAGGCAAGGCAAGGTTAACGGAAAGAACGGCACGGCAAGGGGAAACAAGGCTAAGGCACGGTAACGCACGGCTAGGCAATACAGGGCAAGGCAAGGAAATGGTAACGCAAGGCAAGGCACGGTTTGGGGAGGCAAGGCTAATGCACGACAACGCAAGGCTAGGCAGTGCACGGCTAGGCAAGGAAAGAGTAACGGAAGGAAAGGAAGGCAAGGCAAAGCAAGGCAAGGCAAGTGTAACAAAATGCAAGGCACGGCAAGGGGAAACAAGGCTAAGGAACGGAAACGCACGGCTAGGCAATGCACGGCCAGGCAAGGAAAGGGTAACGCAAGGCAAGGCACGGTCAGGCAAGACAAGGGTAATGCACGACAACGCACGGCTAGGCAATGCACGGCAAGGCAAGGAAAGGGTAACGCAAGGCAAGGCACGGTGAGGCAAGGCAAGGCTGATGCACGACAACGCACGGCTAGGCAATGCACGGAAGGCAAGCAAAGAGTAACGGAAGGCAAGGAAGGCAAGGGAAACCAAGGCAAGGCAAGGGTAACGGAAGGAACGGCTCGGAAAGGGGAAACAATTCTAAGGCACGGCAACGCAGGGCTAGGCAATGCACGGCAAGGCAAGGAAAGGGTAACGCAAGGCAAGGCACTGTCTGGCGAGGCAAAGCTAATGCACGACATCGCAAGGCTAGGCAGTGCACGGCTAGGCAAGGAAAGGGTAACGCAAGGCAAGGCACGGTGAGGTAAGGCAAGGCTGATGCACGACAACGCACGGGTAGGCAATGCACGGCAAGGCAAGGAAAGGGTAACGCAAGGCAAGGCACGGTCAGGCGAGGCAAGGCTAAGGCACGACAACGCAAGGCTAGGCAATGCACGGAAGGCAAGCAAAGAGTAACGGAAGGCAAGGAAGGCAAGGGAAAGCAGGGGAAGGCAAGGGTAACGGAAGGAACGGCACGGTAAGGGGAAACAAGGCTATGGCACGACAACGCAGGGCTAGGCAATGCACGGCAAGGCAAAGAAAGGGTAACGCAAGGCAAGGCACCGTCAGGCGAGGCAAGGGTAATGCACGACAACGCAAGGCTACGCAGGGCACGGCTAGGCAAGGAAAGAGTAACGGAAGGAAAGGAAGGCAAGGCAAAGCAAGGCAAGGCAAGTGTAACAAATGGTACGGCACGGCAAGGGGAAACAAGGCTAAGGCACGGAAACGCAAGGCTAAGCAATGAACGGCCAGGCAAGGAAAGGGTAACGCAAGGCAAGGCAGGGTAAGGCAAGGCGAGGCTAATGCACGACAAGGCAAGGCTAGGCAATGCACGGCAAGGCAAGGAAAGGGTAACGCAAGGCAAGGCACGGTTAGGCGAGGCAAGGCTAAGGCACGACAACGCAAAGCTAGGCAATGCACGGAAGGCAAGCAAAGAGTAACGGAAAGCAAGGAATGCAAGGCAAAGCAAGGCAAAGCAAGCAAGTCTATGGCAAGGTGAAACAAGGCTAAGGCACCACAACGCACGGCTAGGCAATGCACGGCCAGCCAAGGAAAAGGTAACGCAAGGCAAGGCACTCTGAGGCAAGGCAAGGCTAATGCACGACAGCGCAAGGCTAGGCAATGCACGGAAGGCAAGCAAAGAGAAACGGAAACCAAGGAAGGCAAGGGAAAGCAAGGCAAGGCAAGGGTAAAGGAAGGAACGGCACGGCAAGGGGAAACAAGGCTAAGGCACGACAACGCACGGCTAGGCAATGCACGGCAAGGCAAGGAAAGGGTAACGCCAGGCAAGGCACGGTCAGGCAAGGCAAGGCTAATGCACGACAAGGCAAGGCTAGGCAGTGCACGGCAAGGCAAGGAAAGGGTAACGCAAGGCAAGGCACGGTCAGGCGAGGCAAGGCTAAGGCACGACAACGCAAGGCTAGGCAATGCTCGAAAGGCAAGCAAAGAGTAACGGAAGGCAAGGAAGGTAAGGGAAAGCAGGGGAAGGCAAGGGTAACGGAAGGAACGGCACGGTAAGGGGAAAGAAGGCTAAGGCACGACAGCGCAGGGCTAGGCAATGCACGGCAAGGCAAGGAAAGGGTAACGCAAGGCAAGGCACGGTCAGGCGAGGCAAGGGTAATGCACGACAACGCAAAGCTACGCATTGCACGGCTAGGCAAGGAAAGAGTAACGGAAGGAAAGGAAGGCAAGGCAAAGAAAGGCAAGGCAAGTGTAACAAAAGGCACGGCACGGCAAGGGGAAACAAGGCTAAGGCACGGCAACGCAAGGCTAAGAAATGCACGGCCAGGCAAGTAAAGGGTAACGCAAGGCAAGGCACTGTCAGGCGAGGCAAGGCTAAGGCACGACAACGCAAGGCTTGGCAATGCACGGAAGGCAAGCAAAGAGTAACGGAAGGCAAGGAATGCAAGGCAAAGCAAGGCAAAGCAAGCAAGGCTATGGCAAGGTGAAACAAGGCAAGGAAGAAAGGTAACGCAAGGCAAGGCACGGTAAGGCACCACAACGCATGGCTAGACAATGCACGGCCAGCGGAAGGCAAGGAAAAGGTAACGCAAGGCAAGGCACTCTGAGGCAAGGCAAGGCTAATGCACGACAAGCGCAAGGCTAGGCAATGCACGGAAGGCAAGCAAAGAGTAACGGAAGGCAAGGAAGGCAAGGGAAAGCAGGGGAAGGCAAGGGTAATGGAAGGAACGGCACGGTAAGGGGAAACAAGGCTAAGGCACGACAACACAGGGCTAGGCAATGCAGGGCAAAGCAAGTAAAGGGTAACGCAAGGCAAAGCACGGTTTGGGGAGGCAAGGCTAATGCACGACAACGCAAGCCTAGGCAATGCACGGAAGGCAAGCAAAGAGTAACGGAAGGCAAGGAATGCAAGGCAAAGCAAGGCAACGCAAGCAAGGCTATGGCAAGGTGAAAAAAGGCTAAGGCACGACAACGCACGGCTAGGCAATGCACGGCAAGGCAAGGAAAGGGTAACGCCAGGCAAGGCACGGTCAGGCAAGGCAAGGCTAATGCCCGACTAGGCAAGGCTAGGCAGTGCACGGCTAGGGAAAGAAAGAGTAACGGAAGGAAAGGAAGGCAAGGCAAAGAATGGCAAAGCAGGGCTAGGCAATGCAGGGCAAGGCAAGGAAATGGTAATGCAAGGCAAGGCACGGTTTGGGGAGGCAAGGCTAATGCACGACAACGCAAGGCTAGGCAGTGCACGGCTAGGCAAGGAAAGAGTAACGGAAGGAAAGGAAGGCAAGGCAAAGCAAGGCAAGGCAAGTGTAACAAAATGCAAGGCACGGCAAGGGGAAACAAGGCTAAGGAACGGAAACGCACGGCTAGGCAATGCACGGCCAGGCAAGGAAAGGGTAACGCAAGGCAAGGCACGGTCAGGCAAGACAAGGGTAATGCACGACAACGCACGGCTAGGCAATGCACGGCAAGGCAAGGAAAGGGTAACGCAAGGCAAGGCACGGTGAGGCAAGGCAAGGCTGATGCACGACAACGCACGGCTAGGCAATGCACGGCAAGGCAAGGAAAGGGTAACGCAAGGCAAGGCACTGTCTGGCGAGGCAAAGCTAATGCACGACATCGCAAGGCTAGGCAGTGCACGGCTAGGCAAGGAAAGGGTAACGCAAGGCAAGGCACGGTGAGGTAAGGCAAGGCTGATGCACGACAACGCACGGGTAGGCAATGCACGGCAAGGCAAGGAAAGGGTAACGCAAGGCAAGGCACGGTCAGGCGAGGCAAGGCTAAGGCACGACAACGCAAGGCTAGGCAATGCACGGAAGGCAAGCAAAGAGTAACGGAAGGCAAGGAAGGCAAGGGAAAGCAGGGGAAGGCAAGGGTAACGGAAGGAACGGCACCGTAAGGGGAAACAAGGCTATGGCACGACAACGCAGGGCTAGGCAATGCACGGCAAGGCAAAGAAAGGGTAACGCAAGGCAAGGCACCGTCAGGCGAGGCAAGGGTAATGCACGACAACGCAAGGCTACGCAGGGCACGGCTAGGCAAGGAAAGAGTAACGGAAGGAAAGGAAGGCAAGGCAAAGCAAGGCAAGGCAAGTGTAACAAATGGTACGGCACGGCAAGGGGAACAAGGCTAAGGCACGGAAACGCAAGGCTAAGCAATGAACGGCCAGGCAAGGAAAGGGTAACGCAAGGCAAGGCAGGGTAAGGCAAGGCGAGGCTAATGCACGACAAGGCAAGGCTAGGCAATGCACGGCAAGGCAAGGAAAGGGTAACGCAAGGCAAGGCACGGTTAGGCGAGGCAAGGCTAAGGCACGACAACGCAAAGCTAGGCAATGCACGGAAGGCAAGCAAAGAGTAACGGAAAGCAAGGAATGCAAGGCAAAGCAAGGCAAAGCAAGCAAGTCTATGGCAAGGTGAAACAAGGCTAAGGCACCACAACGCACGGCTAGGCAATGCACGGCCAGCCAAGGAAAAGGTAACGCAAGGCAAGGCACTCTGAGGCAAGGCAAGGCTAATGCACGACAGCGCAAGGCTAGGCAATGCACGGAAGGCAAGCAAAGAGAAACGGAAACCAAGGAAGGCAAGGGAAAGCAAGGCAAGGCAAGGGTAAAGGAAGGAACGGCACGGCAAGGGGAAACAAGGCTAAGGCACGACAACGCACGGCTAGGCAATGCACGGCAAGGCAAGGAAAGGGTAACGCCAGGCAAGGCACGGTCAGGCAAGGCAAGGCTAATGCACGACAAGGCAAGGCTAGGCAGTGCACGGCAAGGCAAGGAAAGGGTAACGCAAGGCAAGGCACGGTCAGGCGAGGCAAGGCTAAGGCACGACAACGCAAGGCTAGGCAATGCTCGAAAGGCAAGCAAAGAGTAACGGAAGGCAAGGAAGGCAAGGGAAAGCAGGGGAAGGCAAGGGTAACGGAAGGAACGGCACGGTAAGGGGAAAGAAGGCTAAGGCACGACAACGCAGGGCTAGGCAATGCACGGCAAGGCAAGGAAAGGGTAACGCAAGGCAAGGCACGGTCAGGCGAGGCAAGGGTAATGCACGACAACGCAAAGCTACGCATTGCACGGCTAGGCAAGGAAAGAGTAACGGAAGGAAAGGAAGGCAAGGCAAAGCAAGGCAAGGCAAGTGTAACAAAAGGCACGGCACGGCAAGGGGAAACAAGGCTAAGGCACGGCAACGCAAGGCTAAGAAATGCACGGCCAGGCAAGTAAAGGGTAACGCAAGGCAAGGCACTGTCAGGCGAGGCAAGGCTAAGGCACGACAACGCAAGGCTTGGCAATGCACGGAAGGCAAGCAAAGAGTAACGGAAGGCAAGGAATGCAAGGCAAAGCAAGGCAAAGCAAGCAAGGCTATGGCAAGGTGAAACAAGGCTAAGGCACCACAACGCATGGCTAGACAATGCACGGAAGGCAAGCAAAGAGTAACGGAAGGCAAGGAAGGCAAGGGAAAGCAGGGGAAGGCAAGGGTAACGGAAGGAACGGCACGGTAAGTGGAAACAAGGCTATGGCACGACAACGCAGGGCTAGGCAATGCACGGCAAGGCAAGGAAAGGGTAACGCAAGGCAAGGCACGGTCAGGCGAGGCAAGGGTAATGTACGACAACGCAAGGCTACGCAGTGCACGGCTAGGCAAGGAAAGAGTAACGGAAGGAAATGAAGGCAAGGCAAAGGAAGGCAAGGCAAGTGTAACAAATGGCACGGCACGGCAAGGGGAAACAAGGCTAAGGCACGGCAACGCAAGGCTAAGCAATGAACGGCCAGGCAAGGAAAGGGTAACGCAAGGCAAGGCACGGTAAGGCAAGGCGAGGCTAATGCACGACAAGGCAAGGCTAGGCAATGCACGGCAAGGCAAGGAAAGGGTAACGCAAGGCAAGGCACGGTTAGGCGAGGCAAGGCTAAGGCACGACAACACAAGGCTAGGCAATGCCGGAAGGAAAGCAAAGAGTAACGGAAGGCAAGGAAAGCAAGGGAAAGCAAGGCAAGGCAAGGGTAACGGAAGGAACGGCACGGCAAGGGGAAACAAGGCTTAGGCACGACAACACAGGGCTAGGCAATGCAGGGCAAGGCAAGTAAAGGGTAACGCATGGCAAGGCACGGTTTGGGGAGGCAAGGCTAATGCACGACAACGCAAGGCTAGGCAATGCACGGAAGGCAAGCAAAGAGTAACGGAAGGCAAGGAAGGCAAGGCAAAGCAAGGCAACGCAAGCAAGGCTATGGCAAGGTGAAAAAAGGCTAAGGCACGACCACGCAAGGCTAGGCAATGCACGGAAGGGAAGCAAAGAGTAACGAAAGGCAAGGAAGGCAAGGCAAAGCAAGGCAACGCAAGCAAGGCTATGGCAAGGTGAAAAAAGGCTAAGCCACGACAACGCAAGGCTAGGCAATGCACGGAAGGCAAGCAAAGAGTAACGGAAGGCAAGGAAGGCAAGGGAAAGCAAGGCAAGGCAAGGGTAACGGAAGGAACGGCACGGTAAGGGGAAACAAAGCTAAGGCACGACAATGCAGGGCTAGGCAATGCACGGCAAGGCAAGGAAAGGGCAACGCAAGGCAAGGCACGGTGAGGCAAGACAAGGCAAATGCACGACAACGCACGGCTAGGCAATGCACGGCAAGGCAAGGCAAGGAAAGGGTACCGCAAGGCAAGGCACGGTCAGGCGAGGCAAGGCTAAGGAACGACAACGCAAGGCTAGGCAATGCACGGGAGGCAAGCAAAGAGTAACGGAAGGCAAGGAAGGCAAGGGAAAGCACGGCAAGGCAATGGTAACGGAAGGAACGGCACGGCAAGGGGAAACAAGGCTAAGGCACGACAACGAACGGCTAGGCAATGCACTGCAAGGCAAGGAAAGGGTAACGCAAGGCAAGGCACGGTGAGGCAAGGCAAGGCTGATGCACGACAACGCACGGCTAGGCAATTCACGGCAAGGTAAGGAAAGGTTAACGCAAGGCAAGGCACGGTCAGGCGAGGCAAGGCTAAGGCACGACAACGCAAGGCTAGGCAATGCACGGAAGGCAAGCAAAGAGTAACGGAACGCAAGGAAGGCAAGGGAATGTAAGGCAAGGCAAGGTTAACGGAAAGAACGGCACGGCAAGGGGAAACAAGGCTAAGGCACGGTAACGCACGGCTAGGCAATGCAGGGCAAGGCAAGGAAATGGTAACGCAAGGCAAGGCACGGTTTGGGGAGGCAAGGCTAATGCACGACAACGCAAGGCTAGGCAGTGCACGGCTAGGCAAGGAAAGAGTAACGGAAGGAAAGGAAGGCAAGGCAAAGCAAGGCAAGGCAAGTGTAACAAAATGCAAGGCACGGCAAGGGGAAACAAGGCTAAGGAACGGAAACGCACGGCTAGGCAATGCACGGCCAGGCAAGGAAAGGGTAACGCAAGGCAAGGCACGGTCAGGCAAGGGGTAATGCACGACAACAAGGCAAGGAAAGGGTAACGCAAGGCAGGCACGGTGACAAGGCTGTAATGCACGACAACGCACAAGGCTAGGCAATGCACGGCAAGGCAAGCAAGCAAGGCAAAGGGTAGGCAGTGCACGGCAAGGCAAGGCAACGCAAGCAAGGCGGTGAGGCAAGGCAAGGCTGGCACGACCACGCAAGGCTAGGCAATGCACGGAAGGGAAGCAAAGAGTAACGAAAGGCAAGGAAGGCAAGGCAAAGCAAGGCAACGCAAGCAAGGCTATGGCAAGGTGAAAAAAGGCTAAGCCACGACAACGCAAGGCTAGGCAATGCACGGAAGGCAAGCAAAGAGTAACGGAAGGCAAGGAAGGCAAGGGAAAGCAAGGCAAGGCAAGGGTAACGGAAGGAACGGCACGGTAAGGGGAAACAAAGCTAAGGCACGACAATGCAGGGCTACGCAATGCACGGCAAGGCAAGGAAAGGGTAACGCAAGGCAAGGCACGGTGAGGCAAGACAAGGCAAATGCACGACAACGCACGGCTAGGCAATGCACGGCAAGGCAAGGAAAGGGTACCGCAAGGCAAGGCACGGTCAGGCGCGGCAAGGCAAGGAAAGGGTAACGCAAGGCAAGGCACGGTCAGGCAAGACAAGGCTAAGGCACGACAACGCACGGCTAGGCAATGCACGGCAAGGTAAGGAAAGGGTAAAGCAAGGGAAGGCACGGTGAGGCAAGGCAAGGCTAATGCACGACAACGCACGGCTAGGCAATGCACGGAAGGCAAGCAAAGAGTAACGGAAGGCAAGGAAGGCAAGGGAAACCAAGGCAAGGCAAGGGTAACGGAAGGAACGGCTCGGAAAGGGGAAACAATTCTAAGGCACGGCAACGCAGGGCTAGGCAATGCACGGCAAGGCAAGGAAAGGGTAACGCAAGGCAAGGCACGGTCTGGCGAGGCAAGGCTAATGCACGACAACGCAAGGCTAGGCAATGCACGACCAGGCAAGGAAAGGGTAACGCAAGGCAAGGCACGGTGAGGTAAGGCAAGGCTAATGCACGACAACGCACGGCTAGGCAATGCACGGCAAGGCAAGGAAAGGGTAAAGCAAGGCAAGGCACGGTCAGGCGAGGCAAGGCTAAGGCACGACAACGCAAGGCTAGGCAATGCACGGAAGGCAAGCAAAGAGTAACGGAAGGCAAGGAAGGCAAGGGAAAGCAGGGGAAGGCAAGGGTAACGGAAGGAACGGCACGGTAAGGGGAAACAAGGCTATGGCACGACAACGCAGGGCTAGGCAATGCACGGCAAGGCAAAGAAAGGGTAACGCAAGGCAAGGCACCGTCAGGCGAGGCAAGGGTAATGCACGACAACGCAAGGCTACGCAGGGCACGGCTAGGCAAGGAAAGAGTAACGGAAGGAAAGGAAGGCAAGGCAAAGCAAGGCAAGGCAAGTGTAACAAATGGTACGGCACGGCAAGGGGAAACAAGGCTAAGGCACGGAAACGCAAGGCTAAGCAATGAACGGCCAGGCAAGGAAAGGGTAACGCAAGGCAAGGCAGGGTAAGGCAAGGCGAGGCTAATGCACGACAAGGCAAGGCTAGGCAATGCACGGCAAGGCAAGGAAAGGGTAACGCAAGGCAAGGCACGGTTAGGCGAGGCAAGGCTAAGGCACGACAACGCAAAGCTAGGCAACGCACGGAAGGCAAGCAAAGAGTAACGGAAAGCAAGGAATGCAAGGCAAAGCAAGGCAAAGCAAGCAAGTCTATGGCAAGGTGAAACAAGGCTAAGGCACCACAACGCACGGCTAGGCAATGCACGGCCAGCCAAGGAAAAGGTAACGCAAGGCAAGGCACTCTGAGGCAAGGCAAGGCTAATGCACGACAGCGCAAGGCTAGGCAATGCACGGAAGGCAAGCAAAGAGTAACGGAAGGCAAGGAAGGCAAGGAAAAGCAAGGCAAGGCAAGGGTAAAGGAAGGAACGGCACGGCAAGGGGAAACAAGGCTAAGGCACGACAACGCACGGCTAGGCAATGCACGGCAAGGCAAGGAAAGGGTAACGCCAGGCAAGGCACGGTCAGGCAAGGCAAGGCTAATGCACGACAAGGCAAGGCTAGGCAGTGCACGGCAAGGCAAGGAAAGGGTAACGCAAGGCAAGGCACGGTCAGGCGAGGCAAGGCTAAGGCACGACAACGCAAGGCTAGGCAATGCACGGAAGGCAAGCAAAGAGTAACGGAAGGCAAGGAAGGCAAGGGAAAGCAAGGCAACGCAAGCAAGGCTATGGCAAGGTGAAAAAAGGCTAAGGCACGACCACGCAAGGCTAGGCAATGCACGGAAGGGAAGCAAAGAGTAACGGAAGGCAAGGAAGGCAAGGCAAAGCAAGGCAACGCAAGCAAGGCTATGGCAAGGTGAAAAAAGGCTAAGACACGACAACGCAAGGCTAGGCAATGCACGGAAGGCAAGCAAAGAGTAACGGAAGGCAAGGAAGGCAAGGGAAAGCAAGGCAAAGCAAGCAAGGTTATGGCAAGGTGAAACAAGGCTAAGGCACCACAACGCACGGCTAGGCAATGCACGGCCAGCCAAGGAAAAGGTAACGCAAGGCAAGGCACTCTGAGGCAAGGCAAGGCTAATGCACGACAGTGCAAGGCTAGGCAATGCACGGAAGGCAAGCAAAGAGTAACGGAAGGCAAGGAATGCAAAGGAAAGCGGGGAAGGCAAGGGTAACGAAAGGAACGGCACGGTAAGGGGAAACCACGCTAAGGCACGAGAACACAGGGCTAGGCAATGCAGGGCAAGGCAAGGAAAGGGTAACGCAAGGCAAGGCACGGTTTGGGGAGGCAAGGCTAATGCACGACAACGCAAGGCTAGGCAATGCACGGAAGGCAAGCAAAGAGTAACGGAAACCAAGGAAGGCAAGGGAAAGCAAGGCAAGGCAAGGGTGACGGAAGGAACGGCACGGCAAGGGGAAACAAGGCTAAGGCACGACAACGCACGGCTAGGCAATGCACGGCAAGGCAAGGAAAGGGTAACGCCAGGCAAGGCACGGTCAGGCAAGGCAAGGCTAATGCCCGACTAGGCAAGGCTAGGCAGTGCACAGCAAGGCAAGGAAAGGGTAACTCAAGGCAAGGTACGGTCAGGCGAGGCAAGGCTAATGCACGACAACGCAAGGCTAGGCAATGCACGGAAGACAAACAAAGAGTAACGGAAGGCAAGGAAAGCAAGGGAAATCAAGGCAAGGCAAGGGTAACGGAAGGAACGGCTCGGCAAGGGGAAACAAGGCTAAGGCACGGCAACGCAGGGCTAGGCAATGCACGGCAAGGCAAGGAAAGGGTAACGCAAGGCAAGGCACTGTCAGGCGAGGCAATGCTAATGCACGCCATCGCAAGGCTAGGCAGTGCACGGCTAGGGAAGGAAAGGGTAACGGAAGGAAAGGAAGGCAAGGCAAAGAATGGCAAGGCAAGTGTAACAACAGGCACGGCACGGCAAGGGGAAACAAGGCTAAGGAACGACAACGCAAGGCTAGGCAATGCACGGAAGGCAAGCAAAGAGTAACGGAAGGCAAGGAATGCAAAGGAAAGCAGGGGAAGTCAAGGGTATCGAAAGGAACGGCACGGTAAGGGGAAACAAGGCTAAGGCACGACAACAGAGGGCTAGGCAATGCAGGGCAAGGCAAGGAAAGGGAACGCAAGGCACGGCACGGTTTGGGGAGGCAAGGCTAATGCACGACAACGCAAGGCTAGTCAATGCACGGAAGGCATGCAAAGAGTAACGGAAGGCAAGGAAGGCAAGGCAAAGCAAGGCAAGGCAAGGGTAACGGAAGGAACGGCACGGCAAGGGGAAACAAGGCTAAGGCACGACAACGCAGGGCTAGGCAATGCACGGCAAGGCAAGGAAAGGGTAACGCAAGGCAAGGCACGGTCAGGCGAGGCAAGGGTAATGCACGACAACGCAAGGCTACGCAGTGCACGGCTCGGCAACGAAAGAGTAACGGAAGGAAAGGAAGGCAAGGCAAAGCAAGGCAAGGCAAGTGTAACAAAAGGCACGGCAAGGCAAGGGGAAACAAGGCTAAGGCACGGCAACGCAAGGCTAAGCAATGCAAAGCCAGGGAAGGAAAGGGTAACGCAAGGCAAGGCACGGTAAGGCAAGGCGAGGCTAATGCACGACAACGCACGGCTAGGCAATGCACGGCAAGGCAAGGAAAGGGTAACGCAAGGCAAGGCACGGTTAGGCGAGGCAAGGGTAAGGCACGACAACGCAAGGCTAGGCAATGCACGGAAGGCAAGCAAAGAGTAACGGAAGGCAAGGAATGCAAGGCAAACAAGGCAACGCAAGCAAGGCTATGGCAAGGTGAAAAAAGGCTAAGGCAGGACAACGCAAGGCTAGGCAATGCACGGAAGGCAAGCAAAGAGTAACGGAATGGAAGGGAGGCAAGGCAAAGCAAGGCAAAGCAAGCAAGGCTATGGCAAGGTGAAACAAGGCCAAGGCACCACAACGCACGGCTAGGCAATGCACGGCCAGCCAAAGAAAAGGTAACGCAAGTCAAGGCACTGTGAGGCAAGGCAAGGCTTATGCACGACAGCGCAAGGCTAGGCAATGCACGGAAGGCAAGCAAAGAGTAACGGAAGGCAAGGAAGGCAAGGGAAAGCAGGGGAAGTCAAGAGTAACGGAAGGAACGGCACGGTAAGGGGAAACAAGGCTAAGGCACGACAACGCAGGGCTAGGCAAAGCACTGCAAGGCAAGGAAAGGGTAACGCAAGGCAAGGCACGGTGAGGCAAGGCAAGGCTGATGCACGACAACGCACGGCTAGGCAATTCACGGCAAGGTAAGGAAAGGTTAACGCAAGGCAAGGCACGGTCAGGCGAGGCAAGGCTAAGGCACGACAACGCAAGGCTAGGCAATGCACGGAAGGCAAGCAAAGAGTAACAGAACGCAAGGAAGGCAAGGGAATGTAAGGCAAGGCAAGGTCAACGGAAGGAACGGCACGGCAAGGGGAAACAAGGCTAATTCACGGTAACGCACCTCTAGGCAATGCAGGGCAAGGCAAGGAAATGGTAACGCAAGGCAAGGCACGGTTTGGGGAGGCAAGTCTAATGCACGACAACGCAAGGCTAGGCAGTGCACGGCTAGGCAAGGAAAGAGTAACGGAAGGAAAGGAAGGCAAGGCAAAGCAAGGCAAGGCAAGTGTAACAAAATGCAAGGCACGGCAAGGGGAAACAAGGCTAAGGAACGGAAACGCACGGCGAGGCAATGCACGGCCAGGCAAGGAAAGGGTAACGCAAGGGAAGGCACGGTGAGGCAAGGCAAGGCTAATGCACGACAACGCACGGCTAGGCAATGCACGGAAGGCAAGCAAAGAGTAACGGAAGGCAAGGAAGGCAAGGGAAAGCAAGGCAAGGCAAGGGTAACGGAAGGAACGGCACGGCAAGGGGAAACAAGGCTAAGGCACGGCAACGCACGGCTAGGCAATGCACGGCAATTCAAGTAAAGGGTAACGCAAGGCAAGGCACGGTGAGGCAAGGCAAGGCTGATGCACGACAACGCACGGCTAGGCAATGCACGGCAAGGCAAGGAAAGGGTAACGCAAGGCAAGGCACGGTCAGGCCAGGCAAGGCTAAGGCACGACAACGCAAGGCTAGGCAATGCACGGAAGGCAAGCAAAGAGTAACGGAAGGCAAGGAAGGCAAGGGAAAGCAAGGCAAGGCAAGGGTAACGGAAGGAACGGCACGGAAAGGGGAAACAAGGCTAAGGCACGACAACGCACGGCTAGGCAATGCACGGCAAGGCAAGGAAAGGGTAACGCAAGGCAAGGCACGGTCAGGCGAGGCAAGGCTAATGCACGACAACGCAAGGCTACGCAGTGCACGGCTAGGCAAGGAAAGAGTAACGGAAGGAAAGGAAGGCAAGGCAAAGCAAGGCAAGGCAAGTGTAACAAATGGCACGGCACGGCAAGGGGAAACAAGGCTAAGGCACGGCAACGCAAGGCTAAGCAATGAACGGCCAGGCAAGGAAAGGGTAACGCAAGGCAAGGCACGGTAAGGCAAGGCGAGGCTAATGCACGACAACGCACGGCTAGGCAATGCACGGCAAGGCAAGGAAAGGGTAACGCAAGGCAAGGCACGGTCAGGCAGGGCAAGGCTAAGGCACGACAAGGCAAGGCTAGGCAATGCACGGAAGGCAAGCAAAGAGTAACGGAAGGCTAGGAATGCAAGGCAAAGGAAGGCAACGCAAGCAAGGCTATGGCAAGGTGAAAAAAGGCTAAGGCACGACAACGCAAGGCTAGGCAATGCACGGAAGGCAAGGAAAGAGTAACGGAATGGAAGGAAGGCAAGGCAAAGCAAGGCAAAGCAAGCAAGGCTATGGCAAGGTGAAACAAGGCTAAGGCACCACAACGCACGGCTAGGCAATGCACGGCCAGCCAAGGAAAAGGTAACGCAAGGCAAGGCACTGTAAGGCAAGGCAAGCCTAATGCACGACAGCGCAAGGCTAGGCAATGCACGGAAGGCAAGCAAAGAGTAACGGAAACCAAGGAAGGCAAGGGAAAGCAAGGCAAGGCAAGGGTAACGGAAGGAACGGCACGGCAAGGGGAAACAAGGCTAAGGCACGACAACGCACGGCTAGGCAATGCACGGCAAGGCAAGGAAAGGGTAACGCCAGGCAAGGCACGGTCAGGCAAGGCAAGGCTAATGCACGACAAGGCAAGGCTAGGAAGTGCACGGCAAGGCAAGGAAAGGGTAACGCAAGGCATGGCACTGTCAGGCGAGGCAAGGCTAAGGCACGACAACGCAAGGCTAGGCAATGCCGGAAGGAAAGCAAAGAGTAACGGAAGGCAAGGAAAGCAAGGGAAAGCAAGGCAAGGCAAGGGTAACGGAAGGAACGGCACGGCAAGGGGAAACAAGGCTTAGGCACGACAACACAGGGCTAGGCAATGCAGGGCAAGGCAAGTAAAGGGTAACGCAAGGCAAGGCACGGTTTGGGGAGGCAAGGCTAATGCACGACAACGCAAGGCTAGGCAATGCACGGAAGGCAAGCAAAGAGTAACGGAAGGCAAGGAAGGCAAGGCAAAGCAAGGCAACGCAAGCAAGGCTATGGCAAGGTGAAAAAAGGCTAAGGCACGACCACTCAAGGCTAGGCAATGCACGGAAGGGAAGGAAAGAGTAACGGAAGGCAAGGAAGGCAAGGCAAAGCAAGGCAACGCAAGCAAGGCTATGGCAAGGTGAAAAAAGGCTAAGCCACGACAAGGCAAGGCTAGGCAATGCACGGAAGGCAAGCAAAGAGTAACGGAAGGCAAGGAAGGCAAGGGAAAGCAAGGCAAGGCAAGGGTAACGGAAGGAACGGCACGGTAAGGGGAAACAAGGCTAAGGCACGACAACGCACGGCTAGGCAATGCACGGCAAGGCAAGGAAAGGGTAACGCCAGGCAAGGCACGGTCAGGCAAGGCAAGGCTAATGCACGACAAGGCAAGGCTAGGCAGTGCACGGCAAGGCAAGGAAAGGGTAACGCAAGGCAAGGCACTGTCAGGCGAGGCAAGGCTAAGGCACGACAACGCAAGGCTAGGCAATGCACGGAAGGCAAGCAAAGAGTAACGGAAGGCAAGGAAAGGGTAACGCAAGGCAAGGCAAGGGTAACGGAAGGAACGGCACGGCAAGGGGAAACAAGGCTAAGGCACGACAACGCACGGCTAGGCAATGCACGGCAAGGCAAGGAAAGGGTAACGCCAGGCAAGGCACGGTCAGGCAAGGCAAGGCTAATGCACGACAAGGCAAGGCTAGGAAGTGCACGGCAAGGCAAGGAAAGGGTAACGCAAGGCATGGCACTGTCAGGCGAGGCAAGGCTAAGGCACGACAACGCAAGGCTAGGCAATGCCGGAAGGAAAGCAAAGAGTAACGGAAGGCAAGGAAAGCAAGGGAAAGCAAGGCAAGGCAAGGGTAACGGAAGGAACGGCACGGCAAGGGGAAACAAGGCTTAGGCACGACAACACAGGGCTAGGCAATGCAGGGCAAGGCAAGTAAAGGGTAACGCAAGGCAAGGCACGGTTTGGGGAGGCAAGGCTAATGCACGACAACGCAAGGCTAGGCAATGCACGGAAGGCAAGCAAAGAGTAACGGAAGGCAAGGAAGGCAAGGCAAAGCAAGGCAACGCAAGCAAGGCTATGGCAAGGTGAAAAAAGGCTAAGGCACGACCACGCAAGGCTAGGCAATGCACGGAAGGGAAGGAAAGAGTAACAGAAGGCAAGGAAGGCAAGGCAAAGCAAGGCAACGCAAGCAAGGCTATGGCAAGGTGAAAAAAGGCTAAGCCACGACAACGCAAGGCTAGGCAATGCACGGAAGGCAAGCAAAGAGTAACGGAAGGCAAGGAAGGCAAGGGAAAGCAAGGCAAGGCAAGGGTAACGGAAGGAACGACACGGTAAGGGGAAACAAAGCTAAGGCACGACAATGCAGGGCTAGGCAATGCACGGCAAGGCAAGGAAAGGGCAACGCAAGGCAAGGCACGGTGAGGCAAGACAAGGCAAATGCACGACAACGCACGGCTAGGCAATGCACGGCAAGGCAAGGCAAGGAAAGGGTACCGCAAGGCAAGGCACGGTCAGGCGAGGCAAGGCGAAGGAACGACAACGCAAGGCTAGTCAATGCACGGGAGGCAAGCAAAGAGTAACGGAAGGCAAGGAAGGCAAGGGAAAGCAAGGCAAGGCAATGGTAACGGAAGGAACGGCACGGCAAGGGGAAACAAGGCTAAGGCACGACAACGAACGGCTAGGCAATGCACTGCAAGGCAAGGAAAGGGTAACGCAAGGCAAGGCACGGTGAGGCAAGGCAAGGCTGATGCACGACAACGCACGGCTAGGCAATTCACGGCAAGGTAAGGAAAGGTTAACGCAAGGCAAGGCACGGTCAGGCGAGGCAAGGCTAAGGCACGACAACGCAAGGCTAGGCAATGCACGGAAGGCAAGCAAAGAGTAACGGAACGCAAGGAAGGCAAGGGAATGTAAGGCAAGGCAAGGTTAACGGAAGGAACGGCACGGCAAGGGGAAACAAGGCTAAGGCACGGTAACGCACGGCTAGGCAATGCAGGGCAAGGCAAGGAAATGGTAACGCAAGGCAAGGCACGGTTTGGGGAGGCAAGGCTAATGCACGACAACGCAAGGCTAGGCAGTGCACGGCTAGGCAAGGAAAGAGTAACGGAAGGAAAGGAAGGCAAGGCAAAGCAAGGCAAGGCAAGTGTAACAAAATGCAAGGCACGGCAAGGGGAAACAAGGCTAAGGAACGGAAACGCACGGCTAGGCAATGCACGGCCAGGCAAGGAAAGGGTAACGCAAGGCAAGGCACGGTCAGGCAAGACAAGGGTAATGCACGACAACGCACGGCTAGGCAATGCACGGCAAGGCAAGGAAAGGGTAACGCAAGGCAAGGCACGGTGAGGCAAGGCAAGGCTGATGCACGACAACGCACGGCTAGGCAATGCACGGAAGGCAAGCAAAGAGTAACGGAAGGCAAGGAAGGCAAGGGAAACCAAGGCAAGGCAAGGGTAACGGAAGGAACGGCTCGGAAAGGGGAAACAATTCTAAGGCACGGCAACGCAGGGCTAGGCAATGCACGGCAAGGCAAGGAAAGGGTAACGCAAGGCAAGGCACTGTCTGGCGAGGCAAAGCTAATGCACGACATCGCAAGGCTAGGCAGTGCACGGCTAGGCAAGGAAAGGGTAACGCAAGGCAAGGCACGGTGAGGTAAGGCAAGGCTGATGCACGACAACGCACGGGTAGGCAATGCACGGCAAGGCAAGGAAAGGGTAACGCAAGGCAAGGCACGGTCAGGCGAGGCAAGGCTAAGGCACGACAACGCAAGGCTAGGCAATGCACGGAAGGCAAGCAAAGAGTAACGGAAGGCAAGGAAGGCAAGGGAAAGCAGGGGAAGGCAAGGGTAACGGAAGGAACGGCACGGTAAGGGGAAACAAGGCTATGGCACGACAACGCAGGGCTAGGCAATGCACGGCAAGGCAAAGAAAGGGTAACGCAAGGCAAGGCACCGTCAGGCGAGGCAAGGGTAATGCACGACAACGCAAGGCTACGCAGGGCACGGCTAGGCAAGGAAAGAGTAACGGAAGGAAAGGAAGGCAAGGCAAAGCAAGGCAAGGCAAGTGTAACAAATGGTACGGCACGGCAAGGGGAAACAAGGCTAAGGCACGGCAACCCAAGGCTAAGCAATGAACGGCCAGGCAAGGAAAGGGTAACGCAAGGCAAGGCAGGGTAAGGCAAGGCGAGGCTAATGCACGACAAGGCAAGGCTAGGCAATGCACGGCAAGGCAAGGAAAGGGTAACGCAAGGCAAGGCACGGTTAGGCGAGGCAAGGCTAAGGCACGACAACGCAAAGCTAGGCAACGCACGGAAGGCAAGCAAAGAGTAACGGAAAGCAAGGAATGCAAGGCAAAGCAAGGCAAAGCAAGCAAGTCTATGGCAAGGTGAAACAAGGCTAAGGCACCACAACGCACGGCTAGGCAATGCACGGCCAGCCAAGGAAAAGGTAACGCAAGGCAAGGCACTCTGAGGCAAGGCAAGGCTAATGCACGACAGCGCAAGGCTAGGCAATGCAGGCAAGGCAAGGCTGATGCACGACAACGCACGGCTAGCGAAAGGCAAGCAAAGAGTAACGGAAGGCAAGGAAGGCAAGGGAAAGCAGGGGAAGGCAAGGGTAACGGAAGGAACGGCACGGTAAGGGGAAAGAAGGCTAAGGCACGACAACGCAGGGCTAGGCAATGCACGGCAAGGCAAGGAAAGGGTAACGCAAGGCAAGGCACGGTCAGGCGAGGCAAGGGTAATGCACGACAACGCAAGGCTACGCAGTGCACGGCTAGGCAAGGAAAGAGTAACGGAAGGAAAGGAAGGCAAGGCAAAGCAAGGCAAGGCAAGTGTAACAAAAGGCACGGCACGGCAAGGGGAAACAAGGCTAAGGCACGGCAACGCAAGGCTAAGAAATGCACGGCCAGGCAAGCAAAGGGTAACGCAAGGCAAGGCACTGTCAGGCGAGGCAAGGCTAAGGCACGACAACGCAAGGCTTGGCAATGCACGGAAGGCAAGCAAAGAGTAACGGAAGGCAAGGAATGCAAGGCAAAGCAAGGCAAAGCAAGCAAGGCTATGGCAAGGTGAAACAAGGCTAAGGCACCACAACGCATGGCTAGACAATGCACGGCCAGCCAAGGAAAAGGTAACGCAAGGCAAGGCACTCTGAGGCAAGGCAAGGCTAATGCACGACAGCGCAAGGCTAGGCAATGCACGGAAGGCAAGCAAAGAGTAACGGAAAGAAAGGAAGGCAAGGGAAAGCAAGGCAAGGCAAGGGTAACGGAAGGAACGGCACGGCAAGGGGAAACAAGGCTAAGGCACGACAACGCACGGCTAGGCAATGCACGGCAAGGCAAGGAAAGGGTAACGCCAGGCAAGGCACGGTCAGGCAAGGCAAGGCTAATGCCCGACAAGGCAAGGCTAGGCAGTGCACAGCAAGGCAAGGAAAGGGTAACGCAAGGCAACGCACGGTGAGGCAAGGCAAGGCTGATGCACGACAACGCACGGCTAGGCAATGCACGGCAAGGCAAGGAAAGGGTAACGCAAGGCAAGGCACGGTCAGGCGAGGCAAGGCTAAGGCACGACAACGCAAGGCTAGGCAATGCACGGAAGGCAAGCAAAGAGTAACGGAAGGCAAGGAAGGCAAGGGAAAGAAAGGCAAGGCACGGGTAACGGAAGGAACGGCTCGGCAAGGGGATACAAGGCTAAGGCACGGCAACGCAGGGCTAGGCAATGCACGGCAAGGCAAGGAAAGGGTAACGCAAGGCAAGGCACTGTCAGGCGAGGCAAAGCTAATGCACGACATCGCAAGGCTAGGCAGTGCACGGCTAGGCAAGGAAAGAGTAACGGAAGGAAAGGAAGGCAAGGCAAAGAATGGCAAGGCAAGTGTAACAACAGACACGGCACGGCAAGGGGAAACAAGGCTAAGGCACGACAACGCAAGGCTAGGCAATGCACGGAAGGCAAGCAAAGAGTAACGGAAGGCAAGGAATGCAAAGGAAAGCAGGGGAAGGCAAGGGTAACAAAAGGAACGGCACGGTAAGGGGAAACAAGGCTAAGGCACAACAACAGAGGGCTAGGCAATGCAGGGCAAGGCAAGGAAAGGGTAACGCAAGGCAAGGCACGGTTTGGGGAGGCAAGGCTAATGCACGACAACGCAAGGCTAGGCAATGCACGGAAGGGAAGCAAAAAGTAACGGAAGGCAAGTAAGGCAAGGGAAAGCAAGGCAAGGCAAGGGTAACGGAAGGAACGGCACGGCAAGGGGAAACAAGGGTAAGGCACGGCAACGCACGGCTAGGCAATGCACGGCAAGGCAAGGAAAGGGTAACGCAAGGCAAGGCACGGTGAGGCAAGGCAAGGCTGATGCACGACAACGCACGGCTAGGCAATGCACGGCAAGGCAAAGAAAGGGTAACGCAAGGCAAGGCACGGTCAGGCGAGGCAAGGCTAAGGCACGACAACGCAAGGCTAGGCAATTCACGCAAGGTAAGCAAAGAGTAACGGAAGGCAAGGAAGGCAAGGGAAAGCAGGGGAAGGCAAGGGTAACGGAAGGAACGGCACGGTAAGGGGAAACAAGGCTAAGGCACGACAACGCAGGGCTAGGCAATGCACGGCAAGGCAAGGAAAGGGTAACGCAAGGCAAGGCACGGTCAGGTGAGGCAAGGGTAATGCACGACAACGCAAGGCTACGCAGTGCACGGCTAGGCAAGGAAAGAGTAACGGAAGGAAAGGAAGGCAAGGCAAAGCAAGGCAAGGCAAGTGTAACAAAAGGCACGGCAAGGCAAGGGGAAACAAGGCTAAGGCACGGCAACGCAAGGCTAAGCAATGCAAAGCCAGGGAAGGAAAGGGTAACGCAAGGCAAGGCACGGTAAGGCAAGGCGAGGCTAATGCACGACAACGCACGGCTAGGCAATGCACGGCAAGGCAAGGAAAGGGTAACGCAAGGCAAGGCACGGTTAGGCGAGGCAAGGGTAAGGCACGACAACGCAAGGCTAGGCAATGCACGGAAGGCAAGCAAAGAGTAACGGAAAGCAAGGAATGCAAGGCAAAGCAAGGCAACGCAAGCAAGGCTATGGCAAGGTGAAAAAAGGCTAAGGCAGGACAACGCAAGGCTAGGCAATGCACGGAAGGCAAGCAAAGAGTAACGGAATGGAAGGAAGGCAAGGCAAAGCAAGGCAAAGCAAGCAAGGCTATGGCAAGGTGAAACAAGGCCAAGGCACCACAACGCACGGCTAGGCAATGCACGGCCAGCCAAAGAAAAGGTAACGCAAGTCAAGGCACTGTGAGGCAAGGCAAGGCTAATGCACGACAGCGCAAGGCTAGGCAATGCACGGAAGGCAAGCAAAGAGTAACGGAAACCAAGGAAGGCAAGGGAAAGCAAGGCAAGGCAAGGGTAACGGAAGGAACGGCACGGCAAGGGGAAACAAGGCTGAGGCACGACAACGCACGGCTAGGCAATGCACGGCAAGGCAAGGAAAGGGTAACGCCAGGCAAGGCACGGTCAGGCAAGGCAAAGCTTATGCCCGACAAGGCAAGGCTAGGCAGTGCACAGCAAGGCAAGGAAAGGGTAACGCAAGGCAAGGCACGGTGAGGCAAGGCAAGGCTGATGCACGACAACGCACGGCTAGGCAATGCACGGCAAGGCAAGGAAAGGGTAACGCAAGGCAAGGCACGGTCAGGCGAGGCAAGGCTAAGGCACGACAACGCAAGGCTAGGCAATGCACGGAAGGCAAGCAAAGAGTAACGGAAGGCAAGGAATGGAAGGGAAAGCAGGGGAAGGCAAGGGTAACGGAAGGAATGGCACGGAAAGTGGAAACTAGGCTATGGCACGACAATGCAGGGCTAGGCAATGCACGGCAAGGCAAGGAAAGGGTAACGCAAGGCAAGGCACGGTTAGGCGAGGCAAGGGTAATGTACAACAACGCAAGGCTACGCAGTGCACGGCTAGGCAAGGAAAGAGTAACGGAAGGAAATGAAGGCAAGGCAAAGCAAGGCAAGGCAAGTGTAACAAATGGCACGGCACGGCAAGGGGAAACAAGGCTAAGGCACGGCAACGCAAGGCTAAGCAATGAACGGCCAGGCAAGGAAAGGGTAAGGCAAGGCAAGGCACGGTAAGGCAAGGCGAGGCTAATGCACGACAAGACAAGGCTAGGCAATGCACGGCAAGGCAAGGAAACGGTAACGCAAGCAAGGCACGGTTGGGCGAGGCAAGGCTAAGGCACGACAACGCAAGGCTAGGCAATGCACGGAAGGCAAGCAAAGAGTAACGGAAAGCAAGGAATGCAAGGCAAAGCAAGGCAAAGCAAGCAAGTCTATGGCAAGGTGAAACAAGGCTAAGGCACCACAAAGCACGGCTAGGAAATGCACGGCCAGCCAAGGAAAAGGTAACGCAAGGCAAGGCACTGTGAGGCAAGGCAAGGCTAATGCACGACAGCGCAAGGCTAGGCAATGCACGGAAGGCAAGCAAAGAGTAACGGAAACCAAGGAAGGCAAGGGAAACAAGGCAAGGCAAGGGTAACGGAAGGAACGGCACGGCAAGGGGAAACAAGGCTAAGGCACGACAACGCAGGGCTAGGCAATGCACGGCAAGGCAAGGAAAGGGTAACGCAAGGCAAGGCACGGTCAGGCAAGGCAAGGCTAATGCACGGCAAGGCAAGGAAAGGGTAACGCAAGGCATGGCACTGTCAGGCGAGGCAAGGCTAAGGCACGACAACGCAAGGCTAGGCAATGCACGGAAGGAAAGCAAAGAGTAACGGAAGGCAAGGAAAGCAAGGGAAAGCAAGGCAAGGCAAGGGTAACGGAAGGAACGGCACGGTAAGGGGAAACAAGGCTAAGGCACGACAACACAGGGCTAGGCAATGCAGGGCAAGGCAAGGAAAGGGTAACGCAAGGTAAGGCACGGTTTGGGGAGGCAAGGCTAATGCACGACAACGCAAGGCTACGCAATGCACGGAAGGCAAGCAAAGAGTAACGGAAGGCAAGGAAGGCAAGGGAAACCAAGGCAAGGCAAGGGTAACGGAAGGAACGGCTCGGCAAGGGGAAACAAGGCTAAGGCACGGCAACGCAGGGCTAGGCAATGCACGGCAAGGCAAGGAAAGGGTAACGCAAGGCAAGGCACTGTCAGGCGAGGCAAAGCTAATGCACGACATCGCAATGCTAGGCAGTGCACGGCTAGGGAAGGAAAGAGTAACGGAAGGAAAGGAAGGCAAGGCAAAGAATGGCAAGGCAAGTGTAACAACAGACACGGCACGGCAAGGGGAAACAAGGCTAAGGCACGACAACGCAAGGCTAGGCAATGCACGGAAGGCAAGCAAAGAGTAACGGAAGGCAAGGAATGCAAAGGAAAGCAGGGGAAGGCAAGGGTAACAAAAGGAACGGCACGGTAAGGGGAAACAAGGCTAAGGCACAACAACAGAGGGCTAGGCAATGCAGGGCAAGGCAAGGAAAGGGTAACGCAAGGCAAGGCACGGTTTGGGGAGGCAAGGCTAATGCACGACAACGCAAGGCTAGGCAATGCACGGAAGGGAAGCAAAAAGTAACGGAAGGCAAGTAAGGCAAGGGAAAGCAAGGCAAGGCAAGGGTAACGGAAGGAACGGCACGGCAAGGGGAAACAAGGGTAAGGCACGGCAACGCACGGCTAGGCAATGCACGGCAAGGCAAGGAAAGGGTAACGCAAGGCATGGCACGGTGAGGCAAGGCAAGGCTGATGCACGACAACGCACGGCTAGGCAATGCACGGCAAGGCAAGGAAAGGGTAACGCAAGGCAAGGCACGGTCAGGCGAGGCAAGGCTAAGGCACGACAACGCAAGGCTAGGCAATTCACGCAAGGTAAGCAAAGAGTAACGGAAGCCAAGGAAGGCAAGGGAAAGCAAGGCAAGGCAAGGGTAACGGAAGGAACGACACGGTAAGGGGAAACAAGGCTAAGGCACGACAACGCAGGGCTAGGCAATGCACGGCAAGGCAAGGAAAGGGTAACGCAAGGCAAGGCACGGTCAGGCGAGGCAAGGGTAATGCACGACAACGCAAGGCTACGCAGTGCACGGCTAGGCAAGGAAAGAGTAACGGAAGGAAAGGAAGGCAAGGCAAAGCAAGGCAAGGCAAGTGTAACAAAAGGCACGCAAGGCAAGGGGAAACAAGGCTAAGGCACGGCAACGCAAGGCTAAGCAATGCAAAGCCAGGGAAGGAAAGGGTAACCCAAGGCAAGGCACGGTAAGGCAAGGCGAGGCTAATGCACGACAACGCACGGCTAGGCAATGCACGACAAGGCAAGGAAAGGGTAACGCAAGGCAAGGCACGGTCAGGCGAGGCAAGGGTAAGGCACGACAACGCAAGGCTAGGCAATGCACGGAAGGCAAGCAAAGAGTAACGGAAGGCAAGGAATGCAAGGCAAAGCAAGGAAACGCAAGCAAGGCTATGGCAAGGTGAAAAAAGGCTAAGGCAGGACAACGCAAGGCTAGGCAATGCACGGAAGGCAAGCAAAGAGTAACGGAATGGAAGGAAGGCAAGGCAAAGCAAGGCAAAGCAAGCAAGGCTATGGCAAGGTGAAACAAGGCCAAGGCACCACAACGCACGGCTAGGCAATGCACGGCCAGCCAAAGAAAAGGTAACGCAAGTCAAGGCACTGTGAGGCAAGGCAAGGCTAATGCACGACAGCGCAAGGCTAGGCAATAAACGGAAGGCAAGCAAAGAGTAACGGAAACCAAGGAAGGCAAGGGAAAGCAAGGCAAGGCAAGGGTAACGGAAGGAACGGCACGGCAAGGGGAAACAAGGCTGAGGCACGACAACGCACGGCTAGGCAATGCACGGCAAGGCAAGGAAAGGGTAACGCCAGGCAAGGCACGGTCAGGCAAGGCAAAGCTAATGCCCGACAAGGCAAGGCTAGGCAGTGCACAGCAAGGCAAGGAAAGGGTAACGCAAGGCAAGGCACGGTGAGGCAACGCAAGGCTGATGCACGACAACGCACGGCTAGGCAATGCACGGCAAGGCAAGGAAAGGGTAACGCAAGGCAAGGCACGGTCAGGCGAGGCAAGGCTAAGGCACGACAACGCAAGGCTAGGCAATGCACGGAAGGCAAGCAAAGAGTAACGGAAGGCAAGGAATGGAAGGGAAAGCAGGGGAAGGCAAGGGTAACGGAAGGAATGGCACGGAAAGTGGAAACAAGGCTATGGCACGACAACGCAGGGCTAGGCAATGCACGGCAAGGCAAGGAAAGGGTAACGCAAGGCAAGGCACGGTTAGGCGAGGCAAGGGTAATGTACGACAACGCAAGGCTACGCAGTGCACGGCTAGGCAAGGAAAGAGTAACGGAAGGAAATGAAGGCAAGGCAAAGCAAGGCAAGGCAAGTGTAACAAATGGCACGGCACGGCAAGGGGAAACAAGGCTAAGGCACGGCAACGCAAGGCTAAGCAATGAACGGCCAGGCAAGGAAAGGGTAAGGCAAGGCAAGGCACGGTAAGGCAAGGCGAGGCTAATGCACGACAAGGCAAGGCTAGGCAATGCACGGCAAGGCAAGGAAAGGGTAACGCAAGGCAAGGCACGGTTAGGCGAGGCAAGGCTAAGGCACGACAACGCAAAGCTAGGCAATGCACGGAAGGCAAGCAAAGAGTAACGGAAAGCAAGGAATGCAAGGCAAAGCAAGGCAAAGGAAGCAAGTCGATGGCAAGGTGAAACAAGGCTAAGGCACCACAACGCACGGCTAGGCAATGCACGGCCAGCCAAGGAAAAGGTAACGCAAGGCAAGGCACTCTGAGGCAAGGCAAGGCTAATGCACGACAGCGCAAGGCTAGGCAATGCACGGAAGGCAAGCAAAGAGTAACGGAAACCAAGGAAGGCAAGGGAAAGCAAGGCAAGGCAAGTGTAAAGGAAGGAACGGCACGGCAAGGGGAAACAAGGCTAAGGCACGACAACGCACGGCTAGGCAATGCACGGCAAGGCAAGGAAAGGGTAACGCCAGCAAGGCACGGTCAGGCAAGGCAAGGCTAATGCACGACAAGGCAAGGCTAGGCAGTGCACGGCAAGGCAAGGAAAGGGTAACGCAAGGCAAGGCACTGTCAGGCGAGGCAAGGCTAAGGCACGACAACGCAAGGCTAGGCAATGCTCGAAAGGCAAGCAAAGAGTAACGGAAGGCAAGGAAGGCAAGGGAAAGCAGGGGAAGGCAAGGGTAACGGAAGGAACGGCACGGTAAGGGGAAAGAAGGCTAAGGCACGACAACGCAGGGCTAGGCAATGCACGGCAAGGCAAGGAAAGGGTAACGCAAGGCAAGGCACGGTCAGGCGAGGCAAGGGTAATGCACGACAACGCAAGGCTACGCAGTGCACGGCTAGGCAAGGAAAGAGTAACGGAAGGAAAGGAAGGCAAGGCAAAGCAAGGCAAGTCAAGTGTAACAAAAGGCACGGCACGGCAAGGGGAAACAAGGCTAAGGCACGGCAACGCAAGGCTAAGAAATGCACGGCCAGGCAAGTAAAGGGTAACGCAAGGCAAGGCACTGTCAGGCGAGGCAAGGCTAAGGCACGACAACGCAAGGCTTGGCAATGCACGGAAGGCAAGCAAAGAGTAACGGAAGGCAAGGAATGCAAGGCAAAGCAAGGCAAAGCAAGCAAGGCTATGGCAAGGTGAAACAACGCTAAGGCACCACAACGCATGGCTAGACAATGCACGGCCAGCCAAGGAAAAGGTAACGCAAGGCAAGGCACTCTGAGGCAAGGCAAGGCTAATGCACGACAGCGCAAGGCTAGGCAATGCACGGAAGGCAAGCAAAGAGTAACGGAAGGCAAGGAAGGCAAGGGAAAGCAGGGGAAGGCAAGGGTAACGGAAGGAACGGCACGGTAAGGGGAAACATGGCTAAGGCACGAAAACGCAGGGATAGGCAATGCACGGCAAGGCAAGGAAAGGGTAACTCAAGGCAAGGCACGGTCAGGCGAGGCAAGGGTAATGCACGACAACGCAAGGCTACGCAGTGCACGGCTAGGCAAGGAAAGAGTAACGGAAGGAAAGGAAGGCAAGGCAAAGCAAGGCAAGGCAAGTGTAACAAAAGGCACGGGAAGGCAAGGGGAAACAAGGCTAAGGAACGGAAACGCACGGCTAGGCAATGCACGGCCAGGCAAGGAAGGGTAACGCAAGGCAAGGCACGGTCAGGCAAGACAAGGGTAATGCACGACAACGCACGGCTAGGCAATGCACGGCAAGGCAAGGAAAGGGTAACGCAAGGCAAGGCACGGTGAGGCAAGGCAAGGCTGATGCACGACAACGCACGGCTAGGCAATGCAGGGAAGGCAAGCAAAGAGTAACGGAAGGCAAGGAAGGCAAGGGAAACCAAGGCAAGGCAAGGGTAACGGAAGGAACGGCTCGGAAAGGGGAAACAATTCTAAGGCACGGCAACGCAGGGCTAGGCAATGCACGGCAAGGCAAGGAAAGGGTAACGCAAGGCAAGGCACTGTCTGGCGAGGCAAAGCTAATGCACGACATCGCAAGGCTAGGCAGTGCACGGCTAGGCAAGGAAAGGGTAACGCAAGGCAAGGCACGGTGAGGTAAGGCAAGGCTGATGCACGACAACGCACGGGTAGGCAATGCACGGCAAGGCAAGGAAAGGGTAACGCAAGGCAAGGCACGGTCAGGCGAGGCAAGGCTAAGGCACGACAACGCAAGGCTAGGCAATGCACGGAAGGCAAGCAAAGAGTAACGGAAGGCAAGGAAGGCAAGGGAAAGCAGGGGAAGGCAAGGGTAACGGAAGGAACGGCACGGTAAGGGGAAACAAGGCTATGGCACGACAACGCAGGGCTAGGCAATGCACGGCAAGGCAAAGAAAGGGTAACGCAAGGCAAGGCACCGTCAGGCGAGGCAAGGGTAATGCACGACAACGCAAGGCTACGCAGGGCACGGCTAGGCAAGGAAAGAGTAACGGAAGGAAAGGAAGGCAAGGCAAAGCAAGGCAAGGCAAGTGTAACAAATGGTACGGCACGGCAAGGGGAAACAAGGCTAAGGCACGGCAACGCAAGGCTAAGCAATGAACGGCCAGGCAAGGAAAGGGTAACGCAAGGCAAGGCAGGGTAAGGCAAGGCGAGTCTAATGCACGACAAGGCAAGGCTAGGCAATGCACGGCAAGGCAAGGAAAGGGTAACGCAAGGCAAGGCACGGTTAGGCGAGGCAAGGCTAAGGCACGACAACGCAAAGCTAGGCAACGCACGGAAGGCAAGCAAAGAGTAACGGAAAGCAAGGAATGCAAGGCAAAGCAAGGCAAAGCAAGCAAGTCTATGGCAAGGTGAAACAAGGCTAAGGCACCACAACGCACGGCTAGGCAATGCACGGCAAGCCAAGGAAAAGGTAACGCAAGGCAAGGCACTCTGAGGCAAGGCAAGGCTAATGCACGACAGCGCAAGGCTAGGCAATGCACGGAAGGCAAGCAAAGAGTAACGGAAACCAAGGAAGGCAAGGGAAAGCAAGGCAAGGCAAGGGTAAAGGAAGGAACGGCACGGCAAGGGGAAACAAGGCTAAGGCACGACAACGCACGGCTAGGCAATGCACGGCAAGGCAAGGAAAGGGTAACGCCAGGCAAGGCACGGTCAGGCAAGGCAAGGCTAATGCACGACAACGCAAGGCTAGGCAGTGCACGGCAAGGCAAGGAAAGGGTAACGCAAGGCAAGGCACGGTCAGGCGAGGCAAGGCTAAGGCACGACAACGCAAGGCTAGGCAATGCACGGAAGGCAAGCAAAGAGTAACGGAAGGCAAGGAAGGCAAGGCAAAGCAAGGCAAGGCAAGTGTAACAAAAGGCACGGCACGGCAAGGGGAAACAAGGCTAAGGCACGGCAACGCAAGGCTAGGCAATGCACGGCCAGGCAAGGAAAGGGTAACGCAAGGCAAGGCACTGTCAGGCGAGGCAAGGCTAAGGCACGACAACGCAAGGCTAGGCAATGCACGGAAGGCAAGCAAAGAGTAACGGAAGGCAAGGAAGGCAAGGCAAAGCAAGGCAACTCAAGCAAGGCTATGGCAAGGTGAAACAAGGCTAAGGCACCACAACGCACGGCTAGACAATGCACGGCCAGCCAAGGAAAAGGTAACGCAAGGCAAGGCACTCTGAGGCAAGGCAAGGCTAATGCACGACAGCGCAAGGCTAGGCAATGCACGGAAGGCAAGCAAAGAGTAACGGAAACCAAGGAAGGCAAGGGAAAGCAAGGCAAGGCAAGGGTAAAGGAAGGAACGGCACGGCAAGGGGAAACAAGGCTAAGGCACGACAACGCACGGCTAGGCAATGCACGGCAAGGCAAGGAAAGGGTAACGCCAGGCAAGGCACGGTCAGGCAAGGCAAGGCTAATGCACGACAAGGCAAGGCTAGGAAGTGCACGGCAAGGCAATGAACGGGTAACGCAAGGCATGGCACTGTCAGGCGAGGCAAGGCTAAGGCACGACAACGCAAGGCTAGGCAATGCCGGAAGGAAAGCAAAGAGTAACGGAAGGCAAGGAAGGCAAGGGAAACAAAGGCAAGGCAAGGGTAACGGAAGGAACGGCTCGGCAAGGGGATACAAGGCTAAGGCACGGCAACGCAGGGCTAGGCAATGCACGGCAAGGCAAGGAAAGGGTAACGCAAGGCAAGGCACTGTCAGGCGAGGCAAAGCTAATGCACGACATCGCAAGGCTAGGCAGTGCACGGCTAGGCAAGGAAAGAGTAACGGAAGGAAAGGAAGGCAAGGCAAAGAATGGCAAGGCAAGTGTAACAACAGACAAGGCACGGCAAGGGGAAACAAGGCTAAGGCACGACAACGCAAGGCTAGGCAATGCACGGAAGGCAAGCAAAGAGTAACGGAAGGCAAGGAATGCAAAGGAAAGCAGGGGAAGGCAAGGGTAACAAAAGGAACGGCACGGTAAGGGGAAACAAGGCTAAGGCACAACAACAGAGGGCTAGGCAATGCAGGGCAAGGCAAGGAAAGGGTAACGCAAGGCAAGGCACGGTTTGGGGAGGCAAGGCTAATGCACGACAACGCAAGGCTAGGCAATGCACGGAAGGGAAGCAAAAAGTAACGGAAGGCAAGTAAGGCAAGGGAAAGCAAGGCAAGGCAAGGGTAACGGAAGGAACGGCACGGCAAGGGGAAACAAGGGTAAGGCACGGCAACGCACGGCTAGGCAATGCACGGCAAGGCAAGGAAAGGGTAACGCAAGGCAAGGCACGGTGAGGCAAGGCAAGGCTGATGCACGACAACGCACGGCTAGGCAATGCACGGCAAGGCAAAGAAAGGGTAACGCAAGGCAAGGCACGGTCAGGCGAGGCAAGGCTAAGGCACGACAACGCAAGGCTAGGCAATTCACGCAAGGTAAGCAAAGAGTAACGGAAGGCAAGGAAGGCAAGGGAAAGCAGGGGAAGGCAAGGGTAACGGAAGGAACGGCACGGTAAGGGGAAACAAGGCTAAGGCACGACAACGCAGGGCTAGGCAATGCATGGCAAGGCAAGGAAAGGGTAACGCAAGGCAAGGCACGGTCAGGTGAGGCAAGGGTAATGCACGACAACGCAAGGCTACGCAGTGCACGGCTAGGCAAGGAAAGAGTAACGGAAGGAAAGGAAGGCAAGGCAAAGCAAGGCAAGGCAAGTGTAACAAAAGGCACGGCAAGGCAAGGGGAAACAAGGCTAAGGCACGGCAACGCAAGGCTAAGCAATGCAAAGCCAGGGAAGGAAAGGGTAACGCAAGGCAAGGCACGGTAAGGCAAGGCGAGGCTAATGCACGACAACGCACGGCTAGGCAATGCACGGCAAGGCAAGGAAAGGGTAACGCAAGGCAAGGCACGGTTAGGCGAGGCAAGGGTAAGGCACGACAACGCAAGGCTAGGCAATGCACGGAAGGCAAGCAAAGAGTAACGGAAGGCAAGGAATGCAAGGCAAAGCAAGGCAACGCAAGCAAGGCTATGGCAAGGTGAAAAAAGGCTAAGGCAGGACAACGCAAGGCTAGGCAATGCACGGAAGGCAAGCAAAGAGTAACGGAATGGAAGGAAGGCAAGGCAAAGCAAGGCAAAGCAAGCAAGGCTATGGCAAGGTGAAACAAGGCCAAGGCACCACAACGCACGGCTACCAATGCACGGCCAGCCAAAGAAAAGGTAACGCAACTCAAGGCACTGTGAGGCAAGGCAAGGCTAATGCACGACAGCGCAAGGCTAGGCAATGCACGGAAGGCAAGCAAAGAGTAACGGAAACCAAGGAAGGCAAGGGAAAGCAAGGCAAGGCAAGGGTAACGGAAGGAACGGCACGGCAAGGGGAAACAAGGCTGAGGCACGACAACGCACGGCTAGGCAATGCACGGCAAGGCAAGGAAAGGGTAACGCCAGGCAAGGCACGGTCAGGCAAGGCAAAGCTAATGCCCGACAAGGCAAGGCTAGGCAGTGCACAGCAAGGCAAGGAAAGGGTAACGCAAGGCAAGGCACGGTGAGGCAAGGCAAGGCTGATGCACGACAACGCACGGCTAGGCAATGCACGGCAAGGCAAGGAAAGGGTAACGCAAGGCAAGGCACGGTCAGGCGAGGCAAGGCTAAGGCACGACAACGCAAGGCTAGGCAATGCACGGAAGGCAAGCAAAGAGTAACGGAAGGCAAGGAATGGAAGGGAAAGCATGGGAAGGCAAGGGTAACGGAAGGAATGGCACGGAAAGTGGAAACTAGGCTATGGCACGACAATGCAGGGCTAGGCAATGCACGGCAAGGCAAGGAAAGGGTAACGCAAGGCAAGGCACGGTTAGGCGAGGCAAGGGTAATGTACAACAACGCAAGGCTACGCAGTGCACGGCTAGGCAAGGAAAGAGTAACGGAAGGAAATGAAGGCAAGGCAAAGCAAGGCAAGGCAAGTGTAACAAATGGCACGGCACGGCAAGGGGAAACAAGGCTAAGGCACGGCAACGCAAGGCTAAGCAATGAACGGCCAGGCAAGGAAAGGGTAAGGCAAGGCAAGGCACGGTAAGGCAAGGCGAGGCTAATGCACGACAAGGCAAGGCTAGGCAATGCACGGCAAGGCAAGGAAACGGTAACGCAAGCAAGGCACGGTTGGGCGAGGCAAGGCTAAGGCACGACAACGCAAGGCTAGGCAATGCACGGAAGGCAAGCAAAGAGTAACGGAAAGCAAGGAATGCAAGGCAAAGCAAGGCAAAGCAAGCAAGTCTATGGCAAGGTGAAACAAGGCTAAGGCACCACAAAGCACGGCTAGGAAATGCACGGCCAGCCAAGGAAAAGGTAACGCAAGGCAAGGCACTGTGAGGCAAGGCAAGGCTAATGCACGACAGCGCAAGGCTAGGCAATGCACGGAAGGCAAGCAAAGAGTAACGGAAACCAAGGAAGGCAAGGGAAAGCAAGGCAAGGCAAGGGTAACGGAAGGAACGGCACGGCAAGGGGAAACAAGGCTAAGGCACGACAACGCAGGGCTAGGCAATGCACGGCAAGGCAAGGAAAGGGTAACGCAAGGCAAGGCACGGTCAGGCAAGGCAAGGCTAATGCACGGCAAGGCAAGGAAAGGGTAACGCAAGGCATGGCACTGTCAGGCGAGGCAAGGCTAAGGCACGACAACGCAAGGCTAGGCAATGCACGGAAGGCAAGCAAAGAGTAACGGAAGGAAAGGAAGGCAAGGGAACGCAAGGAAGGCAAGGGAAAGCAAGGGAAGGCAAGGGTAACGGAAGGAACGGCACGGCAAGGGGAAACAAGGCTAAGGCACGACAACACAGGGCTAGGCAATGCAGGGCAAAGCAAGTAAAGGGTAACGCAAGGTAAGGCACGGTTTGGGGAGGCAAGGCTAATGCACGAAAACGCAAGGCTAGGCAATGCACGGAAGGCAAGGAAAGGGTAACGCAAGGCAAGGCACTGTCAGGCGAGGCAAAGCTAATGCACGACATCGCAATGCTAGGCAGTGCACGGCTAGGGAAGGAAAGAGTAACGGAAGGAAAGGAAGGCAAGGCAAAGAATGGCAAGGCAAGTGTAACAACAGACACGGCACGGCAAGGGGAAACAAGGCTAAGGCACGACAACGCAAGGCTAGGCAATGCACGGAAGGCAAGCAAAGAGTAACGGAAGGCAAGGAATGCAAAGGAAAGCAGGGGAAGGCAAGGGTAACAAAAGGAACGGCACGGTAAGGGGAAACAAGGCTAAGGCACAACAACAGAGGGCTAGGCAATGCAGGGCAAGGCAAGGAAAGGGTAACGCAAGGCAAGGCACGGTTTGGGGAGGCAAGGCTAATGCACGACAACGCAAGGCTAGGCAATGCACGGAAGGGAAGCAAAAAGTAACGGAAGGCAAGTAAGGCAAGGGAAAGCAAGGCAAGGCAAGGGTAACGGAAGGAACGGCACGGCAAGGGGAAACAAGGGTAAGGCACGGCAACGCACGGCTAGGCAATGCACGGCAAGGCAAGGAAAGGGTAACGCAAGGCATGGCACGGTGAGGCAAGGCAAGGCTGATGCACGACAACGCACGGCTAGGCAATGCACGGCAAGGCAAAGAAAGGGTAACGCAAGGCAAGGCACGGTCAGGCGAGGCAAGGCTAAGGCACGACAACGCAAGGCTAGGCAATTCACGCAAGGTAAGCAAAGAGTAACGGAAGGCAAGGAAGGCAAGGGAAAGCAGGGGAAGGCAAGGGTAACGGAAGGAACGGCACGGTAAGGGGAAACAAGGCTAAGGCACGACAACGCAGGGCTAGGCAATGCACGGCAAGGCAAGGAAAGGGTAACGCAAGGCAAGGCACGGTCAGGCGAGGCAAGGGTAATGCACGACAACGCAAGGCTACGCAGTGCACGGCTAGGCAAGGAAAGAGTAACGGAAGGAAAGGAAGGCAAGGCAAAGCAAGGCAAGGCAAGTGTAACAAAAGGCACGCAAGGCAAGGGGAAACAAGGCTAAGGCACGGCAACGCAAGGCTAAGCAATGCAAAGCCAGGGAAGGAAAGGGTAACGCAAGGCAAGGCACGGTAAGGCAAGGCGAGGCTAATGCACGACAACGCACGGCTAGGCAATGCACGGCAAGGCAAGGAAAGGGTAACGCAAGGCAAGGCACGGTTAGGCGAGGCAAGGGTAAGGCACGACAACGCAAGGCTAGGCAATACACGGAAGGCAAGCAAAGAGTAACGGAAGGCAAGGAATGCAAGGCAAAGCAAGGCAACGCAAGCAAGGCTATGGCAAGGTGAAAAAAGGCTAAGGCAGGACAACGCAAGGCTAGGCAATGCACGGAAGGCAAGCAAAGAGTAACGGAATGGAAGGAAGGCAAGGCAAAGCAAGGCAAAGCAAGCAAGGCTATGGCAAGGTGAAACAAGGCCAAGGCACCACAACGCACGGCTAGGCAATGCACGGCCAGCCAAAGAAAAGGTAACGCAAGTCAAGGCACTGTGAGGCAAGGCAAGGCTAATGCACGACAGCGCAAGGCTAGGCAATAAACGGAAGGCAAGCAAAGAGTAACGGAAACCAAGGAAGGCAAGGGAAAGCAAGGCAAGGCAAGGGTAACGGAAGGAACGGCACGGCAAGGGGAAACAAGGCTGAGGCACGACAACGCACGGCTAGGCAATGCACGGCAAGGCAAGGAAAGGGTAACGCCAGGCAAGGCACGGTCAGGCAAGGCAAAGCTAATGCCCGACAAGGCAAGGCTAGGCAGTGCACAGCAAGGCAAGGAAAGGGTAACGCAAGGCAAGGCACGGTGAGGCAACGCAAGGCTGATGCACGACAACGCACGGCTAGGCAATGCACGGCAAGGCAAGGAAAGGGTAACGCAAGGCAAGGCACGGTCAGGCGAGGCAAGGCTAAGGCACGACAACGCAAGGCTAGGCAATGCACGGAAGGCAAGCAAAGAGTAACGGAAGGCAAGGAATGGAAGGGAAAGCAGGGGAAGGCAAGGGTAACGGAAGGAATGGCACGGAAAGTGGAAACAAGGCTATGGCACGACAACGCAGGGCTAGGCAATGCACGGCAAGGCAAGGAAAGGGTAACGCAAGGCAAGGCACGGTTAGGCGAGGCAAGGGTAATGTACGACAACGCAAGGCTACGCAGTGCACGGCTAGGCAAGGAAAGAGTAACGGAAGGAAATGAAGGCAAGGCAAAGCAAGGCAAGGCAAGTGTAACAAATGGCACGGCACGGCAAGGGGAAACAAGGCTAAGGCACGGCAACGCAAGGCTAAGCAATGAACGGCCAGGCAAGGAAAGGGTAAGGCAAGGCAAGGCACGGTAAGGCAAGGCGAGGCTAATGCACGACAAGGCAAGGCTAGGCAATGCACGGCAAGGCAAGGAAAGGGTAACGCAAGGCAAGGCACGGTTAGGCGAGGCAAGGCTAAGGCACGACAACGCAAAGCTAGGCAATGCACGGAAGGCAAGCAAAGAGTAACGGAAAGCAAGGAATGCAAGGCAAAGCAAGGCAAAGGAAGCAAGTCTATGGCAAGGTGAAACAAGGCTAAGGCACCACAACGCACGGCTAGGCAATGCACGGCCAGCCAAGTAAAAGGTAACGCAAGGCAAGGCACTCTGAGGCAAGGCAAGGCTAATGCACGACAGCGCAAGGCTAGGCAATGCACGGAAGGCAAGCAAAGAGTAACGGAAACCAAGGAAGGCAAGGGAAAGCAAGGCAAGGCAAGGGTAAAGGAAGGAACGGCACGGCAAGGGGAAACAAGGCTAAGGCACGACAACGCACGGCTAGGCAATGCACGGCAAGGCAAGGAAAGGGTAACGCCAGGCAAGGCACGGTCAGGCAAGGCAAGGCTAATGCACGACAAGGCAAGGCTAGGCAGTGCACGGCAAGGCAAGGAAAGGGTAACGCAAGGCAAGGCACTGTCAGGCGAGGCAAGGCTAAGGCACGACAACGCAAGGCTAGGCAATGCTCGAAAGGCAAGCAAAGAGTAACGGAAGGCAAGGAAGGCAAGGGAAAGCAGGGGAAGGCAAGGGTAACGGAAGGAACGGCACGGTAAGGGGAAAGAAGGCTAAGGCACGACAACGCAGGGCTAGGCAATGCACGGCAAGGCAAGGAAAGGGTAACGCAAGGCAAGGCACGGTCAGGCGAGGCAAGGGTAATGCACGACAACGCAAGGCTACGCAGTGCACGGCTAGGCAAGGAAAGAGTAACGGAAGGAAAGGAAGGCAAGGCAAAGCAAGGCAAGTCAAGTGTAACAAAAGGCACGGCACGGCAAGGGGAAACAAGGCTAAGGCACGGCAACGCAAGGCTAAGAAATGCACGGCAAGGCAAGGAAAGGGTAACGCAAGGCAAGGCACGGTCAGGCGAGGCAAGGCTAAGGCACGACAACGCAAGGCTTGGCAATGCACGGAAGGCAAGCAAAGAGTAACGGAAGGCAAGGAATGCAAGGCAAAGCAAGGCAAAGCAAGCAAGGCTATGGCAAGGTGAAACAACGCTAAGGCACCACAACGCATGGCTAGACAATGCACGGCCAGCCAAGGAAAAGGTAACGCAAGGCAAGGCACTCTGAGGCAAGGCAAGGCTAATGCACGACAGCGCAAGGCTAGGCAATGCACGGAAGGCAAGCAAAGAGTAACGGAAGGCAAGGAAGGCAAGGGAAAGCAGGGGAAGGCAAGGGTAACGGAAGGAACGGCACGGTAAGGGGAAACAAGGCTAAGGCACGAAAACGCAGGGATAGGCAATGCACGGCAAGGCAAGGAAAGGGTAACGCAAGGCAAGGCACGGTCAGGCGAGGCAAGGGTAATGCACGACAACGCAAGGCTACGCAGTGCACGGCTAGGCAAGGAAAGAGTAACGGAAGGAAAGGAAGGCAAGGCAAAGCAAGGCAAGGCAAGTGTAACAAAAGGCACGGGAAGGCAAGGGGAAACAAGGCTAAGGAACGGAAACGCACGGCTAGGCAATGCACGGCAAGGCAAGGAAAGGGTAACGCAAGGCAAGGCACGGTCAGGCAAGACAAGGCTAATGCACGACAACACACGGCTAGGCAATGCACGGCAAGGCAAGGAAAGGGTAACGCAAGGCAAGGCACGGTGAGGCAAGGCAAGGCTGATGCACGACAACGCACGGCTAGGCAATGCACGGAAGGCAAGCAAAGAGTAACGGAAGGCAAGGAAGGCAAGGGAAAGCAAGGCAAAGCAAGCAAGGTTATGGCAAGGTGAAACAAGGCTAAGGCACCACAACGCACGGCTAGGCAATTCACGGCCAGCCAAGGAAAAGGTAACGCAAGGCAAGGCACTCTGAGGCAAGGCAAGGCTAATGCACGACAGTGCAAGGCTAGGCAATGCACGGAAGGCAAGCAAAGAGTAACGGAAGGCAAGGAATGCAAAGGAAAGCGGGGAAGGCAAGGGTAACGAAAGGAACGGCACGGTAAGGGGAAACCACGCTAAGGCACGAGAACACAGGGCTAGGCAATGCAGGGCAAGGCAAGGAAAGGGTAACGCAAGGCAAGGCACGGTTTGGGGAGGCAAGGCTAATGCACGACAACGCAAGGCTAGGCAATGCACGGAAGGCAAGCAAAGAGTAACGGAAACCAAGGAAGGCAAGGCAAAGCAAGGCAAGGCAAGGGTGACGGAAGGAACGGCACGGCAAGGGGAAACAAGGCTAAGGCACGACAACGCACGGCTAGGCAATGCACGGCAAGGCAAGGAAAGGGTAACGCCAGGCAAGGCACGGTCAGGCAAGGCAAGGCTAATGCCCGACTAGGCAAGGCTAGGCAGTGCACAGCAAGGCAAGGAAAGGGTAACTCAAGGCAAGGTACGGTCAGGCGAGGCAAGGCTAATGCACGACAACGCAAGGCTAGGCAATGCACGGAAGACAAACAAAGAGTAACGGAAGGCAAGGAAAGCAAGGGAAATCAAGGCAAGGCAAGGGTAACGGAAGGAACGGCTCGGCAAGGGGAAACAAGGCTAAGGCACGGCAACGCAGGGCTAGGCAATGCACGGCAAGGCAAGGAAAGGGTAACGCAAGGCAAGGCACTGTCAGGCGAGGCAATGCTAATGCACGCCATCGCAAGGCTAGGCAGTGCACGGCTAGGGAAGGAAAGGGTAACGGAAGGAAAGGAAGGCAAGGCAAAGAATGGCAAGGCAAGTGTAACAACAGGCACGGCACGGCAAGGGGAAACAAGGCTAAGGAACGACAACGCAAGGCTAGGCAAAGCACGGAAGGCAAGCAAAGAGTAACGGAAGGCAAGGAATGCAAAGGAAAGCAGGGGAAGTCAAGGGTATCGAAAGGAACGGCACGGTAAGGGGAAACAAGGCTAAGGCACGACAACAGAGGGCTAGGCAATGCAGGGGAAGGCAAGGAAAGGTAACGCAAGGCACGGCACGGTTTGGGGAGGCAAGGCTAATGCACGACAACGCAAGGCTAGTCAATGCACGGAAGGCATGCAAAGAGTAACGGAAGGCAAGGAAGGCAAGGGAAAGCAAGGCAAGGCAAGGGTAACGGAAGGAACGGCACGGCAAGGGGAAACAAGGCTAAGGCACGACAACGCACGGCTAGGCAATGCACGGCAAGGCAAGGAAAGGGTAACACAAGGCAAGGCACGGTCAGGCGAGGCAAGGGTAATGCACGACAACGCAAGGCTACGCAGTGCACGGCTCGGCAACGAAAGAGTAACGGAAGGAAAGGAAGGCAAGGCAAAGCAAGGCAAGGCAAGTGTAACAAAAGGCACGGCAAGGCAAGGGGAAACAAGGCTAAGGCACGGCAACGCAAGGCTAAGCAATGCAAAGCCAGGGAAGGAAAGGGTAACGCAAGGCAAGGCACGGTAAGGCAAGGCGAGGCTAATGCACGACAACGCACGGCTAGGCAATGCACGGCAAGGCAAGGAAAGGGTAACGCAAGGCAAGGCACGGTTAGGCGAGGCAAGGGTAAGGCACGACAACGCAAGGCTAGGCAATGCACGGAAGGCAAGCAAAGAGTAACGGAAGGCAAGGAATGCAAGGCAAACAAGGCAACGCAAGCAAGGCTATGGCAAGGTGAAAAAAGGCTAAGGCAGGACAACGCAAGGCTAGGCAATGCACGGAAGGCAAGCAAAGAGTAACGGAATGGAAGGGAGGCAAGGCAAAGCAAGGCAAAGCAAGCAAGGCTATGGCAAGGTGAAACAAGGCCAAGGCACCACAACGCACGGCTAGGCAATGCACGGCCAGCCAAAGAAAAGGTAACGCAAGTCAAGGCACTGTGAGGCAAGGCAAGGCTTATGCACGACAGCGCAAGGTTAGGCAATGCACGGAAGGCAAGCAAAGAGTAACGGAAGGCAAGGAAGGCAAGGGAAAGCAGGGGAAGTCAAGAGTAACGGAAGGAACGGCACGGTAAGGGGAAACAAGGCTAAGGCACGACAACGCAGGGCTAGGCAAAGCACTGCAAGGCAAGGAAAGGGTAACGCAAGGCAAGGCACGGTGAGGCAAGGCAAGGCTGATGCACGACAACGCACGGCTAGGCAATTCACGGCAAGGTAAGGAAAGGTTAACGCAAGGCAAGGCACGGTCAGGCGAGGCAAGGCTAAGGCACGACAACGCAAGGCTAGGCAATGCACGGAAGGCAAGCAAAGAGTAACGGAACGCAAGGAAGGCAAGGGAATGTAAGGCAAGGCAAGGTCAACGGAAGGAACGGCACGGCAAGGGGAAACAAGGCTAATTCACGGTAACGCACCTCTAGGCAATGCAGGGCAAGGCAAGGAAATGGTAACGCAAGGCAAGGCACGGTTTGGGGAGGCAAGTCTAATGCACGACAACGCAAGGCTAGGCAGTGCACGGCTAGGCAAGGAAAGAGTAACGGAAGGAAAGGAAGGCAAGGCAAAGCAAGGCAAGGCAAGTGTAACAAAATGCAAGGCACGGCAAGGGGAAACAAGGCTAAGGAACGGAAACGCACGGCTAGGCAATGCACGGCCAGGCAAGGAAAGGGTAACGCAAGGCAAGGCACGGTAAGGCAAGACAAGGGTAATGCACGACAACGCACGGCTAGGCAATGCACGGCAAGGCAAGGAAAGGGTAACGCAAGGCAAGGCACGGTTAGGCGAGGCAAGGCTAAGGCACGACAACGCAAGGCCAGGCAATGCACGGAAGGCAAGCAAAGAGCAACGGAAGGCAAGGAAGGCAAGGGAAAGCAGGGGAAGGCAAGGGTAACGGAAGGAACGGCACGGTAAGGGGAAACAAGGCTAAGGCACGACAACGCAGGGCTAGGCAATGCACGGCAAGGCAAGGAAAGGGTAACGCAAGGCAAGGCACGGTCAGGCGAGGCAAGGGTAATGCACGACAACGCAAGGCTACGCAGTGCACGGCTAGGCAAGGAAAGAGTAACGGAAGGAAATAAAGGCAAGGCAAACAAGGCAAGGCAAGTGTAATAAATGGCACGGCACGGCAAGGGGAAACAAGGCTAAGGCACGGCAACGCAAGGCTAAGCAATGAACGGCCAGGCAAGGAAAGGGTAACGCAAGGCAAGGCACGGTAAGGCAAGGCGAGGCTAATGCACGACAACGCACGGCTAGGCAATGCACGGCAAGGCAAGGAAAGGGTAACGCAAGGCAAGGCACGGTTAGGCGAGGCAAGGCTAAGGCACGACAACGCAAGGCTAGGCAATGCACGGAAGGCAAGCAAAGAGTAACGGAAGGCAAGGAATGCAAGGCAAAGGAAGGCAACGCAAGCAAGGCTATGGCAAGGTGAAAAAAGGCTAAGGCACGAGAATGCAAGGCTAGGCAATGCACGGAAGGCAAGGAAAGAGTAACGGAATGGAAGGAAGGCAAGGCAAAGCAAGGCAAAGCAAGCAAGGCTATGGCAAGGTGAAACAAGGCTAAGGCACCACAACGCACGGCTAGGCAATGCACGGCCAGCCAAGGAAAAGGTAACGCAAGGCAAGGCACTGTAAGGCAAGGCAAGGCTAATGCACGACAGCGCAAGGCTAGGCAATGCACGGAAGGCAAGCAAAGAGTAACGGAAACCAAGGAAGGCAAGGGAAAGCAAGGCAAGGCAAGGGTAACGGAAGGAACGGCACGGCAAGGGGAAACAAGGCTAAGGCACGACAACGCACGGCTAGGCAATGCACGGCAAGGCAAGGAAAGGGTAACGCCAGGCAAGGCACGGTCAGGCAAGGCAAGGCTAATGCACGACAAGGCAAGGCTAGGAAGTGCACGGCAAGGCAAGGAAAGGGTAACGCAAGGCATGGCACTGTCAGGCGAGGCAAGGCTAAGGCACGACAACGCAAGGCTAGGCAATGCCGGAAGGAAAGCAAAGAGTAACGGAAGGCAAGGAAAGCAAGGGAAAGCAAGGCAAGGCAAGGGTAACGGAAGGAACGGCACGGCAAGGGGAAACAAGGCTTAGGCACGACAACACAGGGCTAGGCAATGCAGGGCAAGGCAAGTAAAGGGTAACGCAAGGCAAGGCACGGTTTGGGGAGGCAAGGCTAATGCACGACAACGCAAGGCTAGGCAATGCACGGAAGGCAAGCAAAGAGTAACGGAAGGCAAGGAAGGCAAGGCAAAGCAAGGCAACGCAAGCAAGGCTATGGCAAGGTGAAAAAAGGCTAAGGCACGACCACGCAAGGCTAGGCAATGCACGGAAGGGAAGGAAAGAGTAACGGAAGGCAAGGAAGGCAAGGCAAAGCAAGGCAACGCAAGCAAGGCTATGGCAAGGTGAAAAAAGGCTAAGCCACGACAAGGCAAGGCTAGGCAATGCACGGAAGGCAAGCAAAGAGTAACGGAAGGCAAGGAAGGCAAGGGAAAGCAAGGCAAGGCAAGGGTAACGGAAGGAACGGCACGGTAAGGGGAAACAAGGCTAAGGCACGACAACGCACGGCTAGGCAATGCACGGCAAGGCAAGGAAAGGGTAACGCCAGGCAAGGCACGGTCAGGCAAGGCAAGGCTAATGCACGACAAGGCAAGGCTAGGCAGTGCACGGCAAGGCAAGGAAAGGGTAACGCAAGGCAAGGCACTGTCAGGCGAGGCAAGGCTAAGGCACGACAACGCAAGGCTAGGCAATGCACGGAAGGAAAGCAAAGAGTAACGGAAGGCAAGGAAAGCAAGGGAAAGCAAGGCAAGGCAAGGGTAACGGAAGGAACGGCACGGCAAGGGGAAACAAGGCTAAGGCACGACAACGCACGGCTAGGCAATGCACGGCAAGGCAAGGAAAGGGTAACGCCAGGCAAGGCACGGTCAGGCAAGGCAAGGCTAATGCACGACAAGGCAAGGCTAGGAAGTGCACGGCAAGGCAAGGAAAGGGTAACGCAAGGCAAGGCACTGTCAGGCGAGGCAAGGCTAAGGCACGACAACGCAAGGCTAGGCAATGCACGGAAGGAAAGCAAAGAGTAACGGAAGGCAAGGAAAGCAAGGGAAAGCAAGGCAAGGCAAGGGTAACGGAAGGAACGGCACGGCAAGGGGAAACAAGGCTTAGGCACGACAACACAGGGCTAGGCAATGCAGGGCAAGGCAAGTAAAGGGTAACGCAAGGCAAGGCACGGTTTGGGGAGGCAAGGCTAATGCACGACAACGCAAGGCTAGGCAATGCACGGAAGGCAAGCAAAGAGTAACGGAAGGCAAGGAAGGCAAGGCAAAGCAAGGCAACGCAAGCAAGGCTATGGCAAGGTGAAACAAGGCTAAGGCACGACAACGCAAGGCTAGGCAATGCACGGCAAGGGAAGGAAAGAGTAACGGAAGGCAAGGAAGGCAAGGCAAAGCAAGGCAACGCAAGCAAGGCTATGGCAAGGTGAAAAAAGGCTAAGCCACGACAACGCAAGGCTAGGCAATGCACGGAAGGCAAGCAAAGAGTAACGGAAGGCAAGGAAGGCAAGGGAAAGCAAGGCAAGGCAAGGGTAACGGAAGGAACGGCACGGTAAGGGGAAACAAAGCTAAGGCACGACAATGCAGGGCTAGGCAATGCACGGCAAGGCAAGGAAAGGGCAACGCAAGGCAAGGCACGGTGAGGCAAGACAAGGCAAATGCACGACAACGCACGGCTAGGCAATGCACGGCAAGGCAAGGCAAGGAAAGGGTACCGCAAGGCAAGGCACGGTCAGGCGAGGCAAGGCTAAGGAACGACAACGCAAGGCTAGTCAATGCACGGGAGGCAAGCAAAGAGTAACGGAAGGCAAGGAAGGCAAGGGAAAGCAAGGCAAGGCAATGGTAACGGAAGGAACGGCACGGCAAGGGGAAACAAGGCTAAGGCACGACAACGAACGGCTAGGCAATGCACTGCAAGGCAAGGAAAGGGTAACGCAAGGCAAGGCACGGTGAGGCAAGGCAAGGCTGATGCACGACAACGCACGGCTAGGCAATTCACGGCAAGGTAAGGAAAGGTTAACGCAAGGCAAGGCACGGTCAGGCGAGGCAAGGCTAAGGCACGACAACGCAAGGCTAGGCAATGCACGGAAGGCAAGCAAAGAGTAACGGAACGCAAGGAAGGCAAGGGAATGTAAGGCAAGGCAAGGTTAACGGAAGGAACGGCACGGCAAGGGGAAACAAGGCTAAGGCACGGTAACGCACGGCTAGGCAATGCAGGGCAAGGCAAGGAAATGGTAACGCAAGGCAAGGCACGGTTTGGGGAGGCAAGGCTAATGCACGACAACGCAAGGCTAGGCAGTGCACGGCTAGGCAAGGAAAGAGTAACGGAAGGAAAGGAAGGCAAGGCAAAGCAAGGCAAGGCAAGTGTAACAAAATGCAAGGCACGGCAAGGGGAAACAAGGCTAAGGAACGGAAACGCACGGCTAGGCAATGCACGGCCAGGCAAGGAAAGGGTAACGCAAGGCAAGGCACGGTCAGGCAAGACAAGGGTAATGCACGACAACGCACGGCTAGGCAATGCACGGCAAGGCAAGGAAAGGGTAACGCAAGGCAAGGCACGGTGAGGCAAGGCAAGGCTGATGCACGACAACGCACGGCTAGGCAATGCACGGAAGGCAAGCAAAGAGTAACGGAAGGCAAGGAAGGCAAGGGAAACCAAGGCAAGGCAAGGGTAACGGAAGGAACGGCTCGGAAAGGGGAAACAATTCTAAGGCACGGCAACGCAGGGCTAGGCAATGCACGGCAAGGCAAGGAAAGGGTAACGCAAGGCAAGGCACTGTCTGGCGAGGCAAAGCTAATGCACGACATCGCAAGGCTAGGCAGTGCACGGCTAGGCAAGGAAAGGGTAACGCAAGGCAAGGCACGGTGAGGTAAGGCAAGGCTGATGCACGACAACGCACGGGTAGGCAATGCACGGCAAGGCAAGGAAAGGGTAACGCAAGGCAAGGCACGGTCAGGCGAGGCAAGGCTAAGGCACGACAACGCAAGGCTAGGCAATGCACGGAAGGCAAGCAAAGAGTAACGGAAGGCAAGGAAGGCAAGGGAAAGCAGGGGAAGGCAAGGGTAACGGAAGGAACGGCACGGCAAGGGGAAACAAGGCTATGGCACGACAACGCAGGGCTAGGCATTGCACGGCAAGGCAAAGAAAGGGTAACGCAAGGCAAGGCACCGTCAGGCGAGGCAAGGGTAATGCACGACAACGCAAGGCTACGCAGGGCACGGCTAGGCAAGGAAAGAGTAACGGAAGGAAAGGAAGGCAAGGCAAAGCAAGGCAAGGCAAGTGTAACAAATGGTACGGCACGGCAAGGGGAAACAAGGCTAAGGCACGGCAACGCAAGGCTAAGCAATGAACGGCCAGGCAAGGAAAGGGTAACGCAAGGCAAGGCAGGGTAAGGCAAGGCGAGGCTAATGCACGACAAGGCAAGGCTAGGCAATGCACGGCAAGGCAAGGAAAGGGTAACGCAAGGCAAGGCACGGTTAGGCGAGGCAAGGCTAAGGCACGACAACGCAAAGCTAGGCAACGCACGGAAGGCAAGCAAAGAGTAACGGAAAGCAAGGAATGCAAGGCAAAGCAAGGCAAAGCAAGCAAGTCTATGGCAAGGTGAAACAAGGCTAAGGCACCACAACGCACGGCTAGGCAATGCACGGCCAGCCAAGGAAAAGGTAACGCAAGGCAAGGCACTCTGAGGCAAGGCAAGGCTAATGCACGACAGCGCAAGGCTAGGCAATGCACGGAAGGCAAGCAAAGAGTAACGGAAACCAAGGAAGGCAAGGGAAAGCAAGGCAAGGCAAGGGTAAAGGAAGGAACGGCACGGCAAGGGGAAACAAGGCTAAGGCACGACAACGCACGGCTAGGCAATGCACGGCAAGGCAAGGAAAGGGTAACGCCAGGCAAGGCACGGTCAGGCAAGGCAAGGCTAATGCACGACAAGGCAAGGCTAGGCAGTGCACGGCAAGGCAAGGAAAGGGTAACGCAAGGCAAGGCACGGTCAGGCGAGGCAAGGCTAAGGCACGACAACGCAAGGCTAGGCAATGCTCGAAAGGCAAGCAAAGAGTAACGGAAGGCAAGGAAGGCAAGGGAAAGCAGGGGAAGGCAAGGGTAACGGAAGGAACGGCACGGTAAGGGGAAAGAAGGCTAAGGCACGACAACGCAGGGCTAGGCAATGCACGGCAAGGCAAGGAAAGGGTAACGCAAGGCAAGGCACGGTCAGGCGAGGCAAGGGTAATGCACGACAACGCAAGGCTACGCAGTGCACGGCTAGGCAAGGAAAGAGTAACGGAAGGAAAGGAAGGCAAGGCAAAGCAAGGCAAGGCAAGTGTAACAAAAGGCACGGCACGGCAAGGGGAAACAAGGCTAAGGCACGGCAACGCAAGGCTAAGAAATGCACGGCCAGGCAAGCAAAGGGTAACGCAAGGCAAGGCACTGTCAGGCGAGGCAAGGCTAAGGCACGACAACGCAAGGCTTGGCAATGCACGGAAGGCAAGCAAAGAGTAACGGAAGGCAAGGAATGCAAGGCAAAGCAAGGCAAAGCAAGCAAGGCTATGGCAAGGTGAAACAAGGCTAAGGCACCACAACGCATGGCTAGACAATGCACGGCCAGCCAAGGAAAAGGTAACGCAAGGCAAGGCACTCTGAGGCAAGGCAAGGCTAATGCACGACAGCGCAAGGCTAGGCAATGCACGGAAGGCAAGCAAAGAGTAACGGAAAGAAAGGAAGGCAAGGGAAAGCAAGGCAAGGCAAGGGTAACGGAAGGAACGGCACGGCAAGGGGAAACAAGGCTAAGGCACGACAACGCACGGCTAGGCAATGCACGGCAAGGCAAGGAAAGGGTAACGCCAGGCAAGGCACGGTCAGGCAAGGCAAGGCTAATGCCCGACAAGGCAAGGCTAGGCAGTGCACAGCAAGGCAAGGAAAGGGTAACGCAAGGCAAGGCACGGTGAGGCAAGGCAAGGCTGATGCACGACAACGCACGGCTAGGCAATGCACGGCAAGGCAAGGAAAGGGTAACGCAAGGCAAGGCACGGTCAGGCGAGGCAAGGCTAAGGCACGACAACGCAAGGCTAGGCAATGCACGGAAGGCAAGCAAAGAGTAACGGAAGGCAAGGAAGGCAAGGGAAACAAAGGCAAGGCACGGGTAACGGAAGGAACGGCTCGGCAAGGGGATACAAGGCTAAGGCACGGCAACGCAGGGCTAGGCAATGCACGGCAAGGCAAGGAAAGGGTAACGCAAGGCAAGGCACTGTCAGGCGAGGCAAAGCTAATGCACGACATCGCAAGGCTAGGCAGTGCACGGCTAGGCAAGGAAAGAGTAACGGAAGGAAAGGAAGGCAAGGCAAAGAATGGCAAGGCAAGTGTAACAACAGACACGGCACGGCAAGGGGAAACAAGGCTAAGGCACGACAACGCAAGGCTAGGCAATGCACGGAAGGCAAGCAAAGAGTAACGGAAGGCAAGGAATGCAAAGGAAAGCAGGGGAAGGCAAGGGTAACAAAAGGAACGGCACGGTAAGGGGAAACAAGGCTAAGGCACAACAACAGAGGGCTAGGCAATGCAGGGCAAGGCAAGGAAAGGGTAACGCAAGGCAAGGCACGGTTTGGGGAGGCAAGGCTAATGCACGACAACGCAAGGCTAGGCAATGCACGGAAGGGAAGCAAAAAGTAACGGAAGGCAAGTAAGGCAAGGGAAAGCAAGGCAAGGCAAGGGTAACGGAAGGAACGGCACGGCAAGGGGAAACAAGGGTAAGGCACGGCAACGCACGGCTAGGCAATGCACGGCAAGGCAAGGAAAGGGTAACGCAAGGCAAGGCACGGTGAGGCAAGGCAAGGCTGATGCACGACAACGCACGGCTAGGCAATGCACGGCAAGGCAAAGAAAGGGTAACGCAAGGCAAGGCACGGTCAGGCGAGGCAAGGCTAAGGCACGACAACGCAAGGCTAGGCAATTCACGCAAGGTAAGCAAAGAGTAACGGAAGGCAAGGAAGGCAAGGGAAAGCAGGGGAAGGCAAGGGTAACGGAAGGAACGGCACGGTAAGGGGAAACAAGGCTAAGGCACGACAACGCAGGGCTAGGCAATGCACGGCAAGGCAAGGAAAGGGTAACGCAAGGCAAGGCACGGTCAGGTGAGGCAAGGGTAATGCACGACAATGCAAGGCTACGCAGTGCACGGCTAGGCAAGGAAAGAGTAACGGAAGGAAAGGAAGGCAAGGCAAAGCAAGGCAAGGCAAGTGTAACAAAAGGCACGGCAAGGCAAGGGGAAACAAGGCTAAGGCACGGCAACGCAAGGCTAAGCAATGCAAAGCCAGGGAAGGAAAGGGTAACGCAAGGCAAGGCACGGTAAGGCAAGGCGAGGCTAATGCACGACAACGCACGGCTAGGCAATGCACGGCAAGGCAAGGAAAGGGTAACGCAAGGCAAGGCACGGTTAGGCGAGGCAAGGGTAAGGCACGACAACGCAAGGCTAGGCAATGCACGGAAGGCAAGCAAAGAGTAACGGAAGGCAAGGAATGCAAGGCAAAGCAAGGCAACGCAAGCAAGGCTATGGCAAGGTGAAAAAAGGCTAAGGCAGGACAACGCAAGGCTAGGCAATGCACGGAAGGCAAGCAAAGAGTAACGGAATGGAAGGAAGGCAAGGCAAAGCAAGGCAAAGCAAGCAAGGCTATGGCAAGGTGAAACAAGGCCAAGGCACCACAACGCACGGCTAGGCAATGCACGGCCAGCCAAAGAAAAGGTAACGCAAGTCAAGGCACTGTGAGGCAAGGCAAGGCTAATGCACGACAGCGCAAGGCTAGGCAATGCACGGAAGGCAAGCAAAGAGTAACGGAAACCAAGGAAGGCAAGGGAAAGCAAGGCAAGGCAAGGGTAACGGAAGGAACGGCACGGCAAGGGGAAACAAGGCTGAGGCACGACAACGCACGGCTAGGCAATGCACGGCAAGGCAAGGAAAGGGTAACGCCAGGCAAGGCACGGTCAGGCAAGGCAAAGCTTATGCCCGACAAGGCAAGGCTAGGCAGTGCACAGCAAGGCAAGGAAAGGGTAACGCAAGGCAAGGCACGGTGAGGCAAGGCAAGGCTGATGCACGACAACGCACGGCTAGGCAATGCACGGCAAGGCAAGGAAAGGGTAACGCAAGGCAAGGCACGGTCAGGCGAGGCAAGGCTAAGGCACGACAACGCAAGGCTAGGCAATGCACGGAAGGCAAGCAAAGAGTAACGGAAGGCAAGGAATGGAAGGGAAAGCAGGGGAAGGCAAGGGTAACGGAAGGAATGGCACGGAAAGTGGAAACTAGGCTATGGCACGACAATGCAGGGCTAGGCAATGCACGGCAAGGCAAGGAAAGGGTAACGCAAGGCAAGGCACGGTTAGGCGAGGCAAGGGTAATGTACAACAACGCAAGGCTACGCAGTGCACGGCTAGGCAAGGAAAGAGTAACGGAAGGAAATGAAGGCAAGGCAAAGCAAGGCAAGGCAAGTGTAACAAATGGCACGGCACGGCAAGGGGAAACAAGGCTAAGGCACGGCAACGCAAGGCTAAGCAATGAACGGCCAGGCAAGGAAAGGGTAAGGCAAGGCAAGGCACGGTAAGGCAAGGCGAGGCTAATGCACGACAAGACAAGGCTAGGCAATGCACGGCAAGGCAAGGAAACGGTAACGCAAGCAAGGCACGGTTGGGCGAGGCAAGGCTAAGGCACGACAACGCAAGGCTAGGCAATGCACGGAAGGCAAGCAAAGAGTAACGGAAAGCAAGGAATGCAAGGCAAAGCAAGCAAGTCTATGGCAAGGTGAAACAAGGCTAAGGCACCACAAAGCACGGCTAGGAAATGCACGGCCAGCCAAGGAAAAGGTAACGCAAGGCAAGGCACTGTGAGGCAAGGCAAGGCTAATGCACGACAGCGCAAGGCTAGGCAATGCACGGAAGGCAAGCAAAGAGTAACGGAAACCAAGGAAGGCAAGGGAAAGCAAGGCAAGGCAAGGGAAACGGAAGGAACGGCACGGCAAGGGGAAACAAGGCTAAGGCACGACAACGCAGGGCTAGGCAATGCACGGCAAGGTAAGGAAAGGGTAACGCAAGGCAAGGCACGGTCAGGCGAGGCAAGGCTGGCACGGCAAGGCAAGGAAAGGGTAACGCAAGGCATGGCACTGTCAGGCGAGGCAAGGCTAAGGCACGACAACGCAAGGCTAGGCAATGCACGGAAGGAAAGCAAAGAGTAACGGAAGGCAAGGAAAGCAAGGGAAAGCAAGGCAAGGCAAGGGTAACGGAAGGAACGGCACGAAAAGGGGAAACAAGGCTAAGGCACGACAACACAGGGCTAGGCAATGCAGGGCAAGGCAAGGAAAGGGTAACGCAAGGTAAGGCACGGTGAGGCAAGGCAAGGCTGATGCACGACAACGCACGGCTAGGCAATGCACGGCAAGGCAAGGAAAGGGTAACGGAAGGCAAGGAAGGCAAGGGAAACCAAGGCAAGGCAAGGGTAACGGAAGGAACGGCTCGGCAAGGGGAAACAAGGCTAAGGCACGGCAACGCAGGGCTAGGCAATGCACGGCAAGGCAAGGAAAGGGTAACGCAAGGCAAGGCACTGTCAGGCGAGGCAAAGCTAATGCACGACATCGCAATGCTAGGCAGTGCACGGCTAGGGAAGGAAAGAGTAACGGAAGGAAAGGAAGGCAAGGCAAAGAATGGCAAGGCAAGTGTAACAACAGACACGGCACGGCAAGGGGAAACAAGGCTAAGGCACGACAACGCAAGGCTAGGCAATGCACGGAAGGCAAGCAAAGAGTAACGGAAGGCAAGGAATGCAAAGGAAAGCAGGGGAAGGCAAGGGTAACAAAAGGAACGGCACGGTAAGGGGAAACAAGGCTAAGGCACAACAACAGAGGGCTAGGCAATGCAGGGCAAGGCAAGGAAAGGGTAACGCAAGGCAAGGCACGGTTTGGGGAGGCAAGGCTAATGCACGACAACGCAAGGCTAGGCAATGCACGGAAGGGAAGCAAAAAGTAACGGAAGGCAAGTAAGGCAAGGGAAAGCAAGGCAAGGCAAGGGTAACGGAAGGAACGGCACGGCAAGGGGAAACAAGGGTAAGGCACGGCAACGCACGGCTAGGCAATGCACGGCAAGGCAAGGAAAGGGTAACGCAAGGCATGGCACGGTGAGGCAAGGCAAGGCTGATGCACGACAACGCACGGCTAGGCAATGCACGGCAAGGCAAAGAAAGGGTAACGCAAGGCAAGGCACGGTCAGGCGAGGCAAGGCTAAGGCACGACAACGCAAGGCTAGGCAATTCACGCAAGGTAAGCAAAGAGTAACGGAAGGCAAGGAAGGCAAGGGAAAGCAGGGGAAGGCAAGGGTAACGGAAGGAACGGCACGGTAAGGGGAAACAAGGCTAAGGCACGACAACGCAGGGCTAGGCAATGCACGGCAAGGCAAGGAAAGGGTAACGCAAGGCAAGGCACGGTCAGGCGAGGCAAGGGTAATGCACGACAACGCAAGGCTACGCAGTCCACGGCTAGGCAAGGAAAGAGTAACGGAAGGAAAGGAAGGCAAGGCAAAGCAAGGCAAGGCAAGTGTAACAAAAGGCACGCAAGGCAAGGGGAAACAAGGCTAAGGCACGGCAACGCAAGGCTAAGCAATGCAAAGCCAGGGAAGGAAAGGGTAACGCAAGGCAAGGCACGGTAAGGCAAGGCGAGGCTAATGCACGACAACGCACGGCTAGGCAATGCACGGCAAGGCAAGGAAAGGGTAACGCAAGGCAAGGCACGGTTAGGCGAGGCAAGGGTAAGGCACGACAACGCAAGGCTAGGCAATACACGGAAGGCAAGCAAAGAGTAACGGAAGGCAAGGAATGCAAGGCAAAGCAAGGCAACGCAAGCAAGGCTATGGCAAGGTGAAAAAAGGCTAAGGCAGGACAACGCAAGGCTAGGCAATGCACGGAAGGCAAGCAAAGAGTAACGGAATGGAAGGAAGGCAAGGCAAAGCAAGGCAAAGCAAGCAAGGCTATGGCAAGGTGAAACAAGGCCAAGGCACCACAACGCACGGCTAGGCAATGCACGGCCAGCCAAAGAAAAGGTAACGCAAGTCAAGGCACTGTGAGGCAAGGCAAGGCTAATGCACGACAGCGCAAGGCTAGGCAATAAACGGAAGGCAAGCAAAGAGTAACGGAAACCAAGGAAGGCAAGGGAAAGCAAGGCAAGGCAAGGGTAACGGAAGGAACGGCACGGCAAGGGGAAACAAGGCTTCGGCACGAAAACGCACGGCTAGGCAATGCACGGCAAGGCAAGGAAGGGTAACGCCAGGCAAGGCACGGTCAGGCAAGGCAAAGCTAAGGCCCGACAAGGCAAGGCTAGGCAGTGCACAGCAAGGCAAGGAAAGGGTAACGCAAGGCAAGGCACGGTGAGGCAACGCAAGGCTGATGCACGACAACGCACGGCTAGGCAATGCACGGCAAGGCAAGGAAAGGGTAACGCAAGGCAAGGCACGGTCAGGCGAGGCAAGGCTAAGGCACGACAACGCAAGGCTAGGCAATGCACGGAAGGCAAGCAAAGAGTAACGGAAGGCAAGGAATGGAAGGGAAAGCAGGGGAAGGCAAGGGTAACGGAAGGAATGGCACGGAAAGTGGAAACAAGGCTATGGCACGACAACGCAGGGCTAGGCAATGCACGGCAAGGCAAGGAAAGGGTAACGCAAGGCAAGGCACGGTTAGGCGAGGCAAGGGTAATGTACGACAACGCAAGGCTACGCAGTGCACGGCTAGGCAAGGAAAGAGTAACGGAAGGAAATGAAGGCAAGGCAAAGCAAGGCAAGGCAAGTGTAACAAATGGCACGGCACGGCAAGGGGAAACAAGGCTAAGGCACGGCAACGCAAGGCTAAGCAATGAACGGCCAGGCAAGGAAAGGGTAAGGCAAGGCAAGGCACGGTAAGGCAAGGCGAGGCTAATGCACGACAAGGCAAGGCTAGGCAATGCACGGCAAGGCAAGGAAAGGGTAACGCAAGGCAAGGCACGGTTAGGCGAGGCAAGGCTAAGGCACGACAACGCAAAGCTAGGCAATGCACGGAAGGCAAGCAAAGAGTAACGGAAAGCAAGGAATGCAAGGCAAAGCAAGGCAAAGGAAGCAAGTCTATGGCAAGGTGAAACAAGGCTAAGGCACCACAACGCACGGCTAGGCAATGCACGGCCAGCCAAGGAAAAGGTAACGCAAGGCAAGGCACTGTGAGGCAAGGCAAGTCTAATGCACGACAGCGCAAGGCTAGGCAATGCACGGAAGGCAAGCAAAGAGTAACGGAAACCAAGGAAGGCAAGGGAAAGCAAGGCAAGGCAAGGGTAAAGGAAGGAACGGCACGGCAAGGGGAAACAAGGCTAAGGCACGACAACGCACGGCTAGGCAATGCACGGCAAGGCAAGGAAAGGGTAACGCCAGGCAAGGCACGGTCAGGCAAGGCAAGGCTAATGCACGACAAGGCAAGGCTAGGCAGTGCACGGCAAGGCAAGGAAAGGGTAACGCAAGGCAAGGCACTGTCAGGCGAGGCAAGGCTAAGGCACGACAACGCAAGGCTAGGCAATGCTCGAAAGGCAAGCAAAGAGTAACGGAAGGCAAGGAAGGCAAGGGAAAGCAGGGGAAGGCAAGGGTAACGGAAGGAACGGCACGGTAAGGGGAAAGAAGGCTAAGGCACGACAACGCAGGGCTAGGCAATGCACGGCAAGGCAAGGAAAGGGTAACGCAAGGCAAGGCACGGTCAGGCGAGGCAAGGGTAATGCACGACAACGCAAGGCTACGCAGTGCACGGCTAGGCAAGGAAAGAGTAACGGAAGGAAAGGAAGGCAAGGCAAAGCAAGGCAAGTCAAGTGTAACAAAAGGCACGGCACGGCAAGGGGAAACAAGGCTAAGGCACGGCAACGCAAGGCTAAGAAATGCACGGCCAGGCAAGTAAAGGGTAACGCAAGGCAAGGCACTGTCAGGCGAGGCAAGGCTAAGGCACGACAACGCAAGGCTTGGCAATGCACGGAAGGCAAGCAAAGAGTAACGGAAGGCAAGGAATGCAAGGCAAAGCAAGGCAAAGCAAGCAAGGCTATGGCAAGGTGAAACAACGCTAAGGCACCACAACGCATGGCTAGACAATGCACGGCCAGCCAAGGAAAAGGTAACGCAAGGCAAGGCACTCTGAGGCAAGGCAAGGCTAATGCACGACAGCGCAAGGCTAGGCAATGCACGGAAGGCAAGCAAAGAGTAACGGAAGGCAAGGAAGGCAAGGGAAAGCAGGGGAAGGCAAGGGTAACGGAAGGAACGGCACGGTAAGGGGAAACAAGGCTAAGGCACGAAAACGCAGGGATAGGCAATGCACGGCAAGGCAAGGAAAGGGTAACTCAAGGCAAGGCACGGTCAGACGAGGCAAGGGTAATGCACGACAACGCAAGGCTACGCAGTGCACGGCTAGGCAAGGAAAGAGTAACGGAAGGAAAGGAAGGCAAGGCAAAGCAAGGCAAGGCAAGTGTAACAAAAGGCACGGCAAGGCAAGGGGAAACAAGGCTAAGGAACGGAAACGCACGGCTAGGCAATGCACGGCCAGGCAAGGAAGGGTAACGCAAGGCAAGGCACGGTCAGGCAAGACAAGGGTAATGCACGACAACGCACGGCTAGGCAATGCACGGCAAGGCAAGGAAAGGGTAACGCAAGGCAAGGCACGGTGAGGCAAGGCAAGGCTGATGCACGACAACGCACGGCTAGGCAATGCACGGAAGGCAAGCAAAGAGTAACGGAAGGCAAGGAAGGCAAGGGAAACCAAGGCAAGGCAAGGGTAACGGAAGGAACGGCTCGGAAAGGGGAAACAATTCTAAGGCACGGCAACGCAGGGCTAGGCAATGCACGGCAAGGCAAGGAAAGGGTAACGCAAGGCAAGGCACTGTCTGGCGAGGCAAAGCTAATGCACGACATCGCAAGGCTAGGCAGTGCACGGCTAGGCAAGGAAAGGGTAACGCAAGGCAAGGCACGGTGAGGTAAGGCAAGGCTGATGCACGACAACGCACGGGTAGGCAATGCACGGCAAGGCAAGGAAAGGGTAACGCAAGGCAAGGCACGGTCAGGCGAGGCAAGGCTAAGGCACGACAACGCAAGGCTAGGCAATGCACGGAAGGCAAGCAAAGAGTAACGGAAGGCAAGGAAGGCAAGGGAAAGCAGGGGAAGGCAAGGGTAACGGAAGGAACGGCACGGTAAGGGGAAACAAGGCTATGGCACGACAACGCAGGGCTAGGCAATGCACGGCAAGGCAAAGAAAGGGTAACGCAAGGCAAGGCACCGTCAGGCGAGGCAAGGGTAATGCACGACAACGCAAGGCTACGCAGGGCACGGCTAGGAAGGAAAGAGTAACGGAAGGAAAGGAAGGCAAGGCAAAGCAAGGCAAGGCAAGTGTAACAAATGGTACGGCACGGCAAGGGGAAACAAGGCTAAGGCACGGCAACGCAAGGCTAAGCAATGAACGGCCAGGCAAGGAAAGGGTAACGCAAGGCAAGGCAGGGTAAGGCAAGGCGAGTCTAATGCACGACAAGGCAAGGCTAGGCAATGCACGGCAAGGCAAGGAAAGGGTAACGCAAGGCAAGGCACGGTTAGGCGAGGCAAGGCTAAGGCACGACAACGCAAAGCTAGGCAACGCACGGAAGGCAAGCAAAGAGTAACGGAAGGCAAGGAAGGCAAGGCAAAGCAAGGCAAAGCAAGCAAGTCTATGGCAAGGTGAAACAAGGCTAAGGCACCACAACGCACGGCTAGGAAATGCACGGCCAGCCAAGGAAAAGGTAACGCAAGGCAAGGCACTGTGAGGCAAGGCAAGGCTAATGCACGACAGCGCAAGGCTAGGCAATGCACGGAAGGCAAGCAAAGAGTAACGGAAACCAAGGAAGGCAAGGGAAAGCAAGGCAAGGCAAGGGTAAAGGAAGGAACGGCACGGCAAGGGGAAACAAGGCTAAGGCACGACAACGCACGGCTAGGCAATGCACGGCAAGGCAAGGAAAGGGTAACGCCAGGCAAGGCACGGTCAGGCAAGGCAAGGCTAATGCACGACAAGGCAAGGCTAGGCAGTGCACGGCAAGTCAAGGAAAGGGTAACGCAAGGCAAGGCACGGTCAGGCGAGGCAAGGCTAAGGCACGACAACGCAAGGCTAGGCAATGCTCGAAAGGCAAGCAAAGAGTAACGGAAGGCAAGGAAGGCAAGGGAAAGCAGGGGAAGGCAAGGGTAACGGAAGGAACGGCACGGTAAGGGGAAAGAAGGCTAAGGCACGACAACGCAGGGCTAGGCAATGCACGGCAAGGCAAGGAAAGGGTAACGCAAGGCAAGGCACGGTTTGGGGAGGCAAGGCTAATGCACGACAACGCAAGGCTAGGCAGTGCACGGCTAGGCAAGAAAAGAGTAACGGAAGGCAAGGAAGGCAAGTGAAAGCAAGGCAAGGCAAGTGTAACAAAAGGCACGGCACGGCAAGGGGAAACAAGGCTAAGGCACGGCAACGCAAGGCTAAGAAATGCACGGCCAGGCAAGCAAAGGGTAACGCAAGGCAAGGCATGTCAGGCGAGGCAAGGCTAAGGCACGACAACGCAAGGCTTGGCAATGCACGGAAGGCAAGCAAAGAGTAACGGAAGGCAAGGAATGCAAGGCAAAGCAAGGCAAAGCAAGCAAGGCTATGGCAAGGTGAAACAAGGCTAAGGCACCACAACGCATGGCTAGATAATGCACGGCCAGCCAAGGAAAAGGTAACGCAAGGCAAGGCACTCTGAGGCAAGGCAAGGCTAATGCACGACAGCGCAAGGCTAGGCAATGCACGGAAGGCAAGCAAAGAGAAACGGAAACCAAGGAAGGCAAGGGAAAGCAAGGCAAGGCAAGGGTAAAGGAAGGAACGGCACGGCAAGGGGAAACAAGGCTAAGGCACGACAACGCACGGCTAGGCAATGCACGGCAAGGCAAGGAAAGGGTAACGCCAGGCAAGGCACGGTCAGGCAAGGCAAGGCTAATGCACGACAAGGCAAGGCTAGGAAGTGCACGGCAAGGCAATGAACGGGTAACGCAAGGCATGGCACTGTCAGGCGAGGCAAGGCTAAGGCACGACAACGCAAGGCTAGGCAATGCCGGAAGGAAAGCAAAGAGTAACGGAAGGCAAGGAAGGCAAGGGAAACAAAGGCAAGGCAAGGGTAACGGAAGGAACGGCTCGGCAAGGGGATACAAGGCTAAGGCACGGCAACGCAGGGCTAGGCAATGCACGGCAAGGCAAGGAAAGGGTAACGCAAGGCAAGGCACTGTCAGGCGAGGCAAAGCTAATGCACGACATCGCAAGGCTAGGCAGTGCACGGCTAGGCAAGGAAAGAGTAACGGAAGGAAAGGAAGGCAAGGCAAAGAATGGCAAGGCAAGTGTAACAACAGACAAGGCACGGCAAGGGGAAACAAGGCTAAGGCACGACAACGCAAGGCTAGGCAATGCACGGAAGGCAAGCAAAGAGTAACGGAAGGCAAGGAATGCAAAGGAAAGCAGGGGAAGGCAAGGGTAACAAAAGGAACGGCACGGTAAGGGGAAACAAGGCTAAGGCACAACAACAGAGGGCTAGGCAATGCAGGGCAAGGCAAGGAAAGGGTAACGCAAGGCAAGGCACGGTTTGGGGAGGCAAGGCTAATGCACGACAACGCAAGGCTAGGCAATGCACGGAAGGGAAGCAAAAAGTAACGGAAGGCAAGTAAGGCAAGGGAAAGCAAGGCAAGGCAAGGGTAACGGAAGGAACGGCACGGCAAGGGGAAACAAGGGTAAGGCACGGCAACGCACGGCTAGGCAATGCACGGCAAGGCAAGGAAAGGGTAACGCAAGGCAAGGCACGGTGAGGCAAGGCAAGGCTGATGCACGACAACGCACGGCTAGGCAATGCACGGCAAGGCAAAGAAAGGGTAACGCAAGGCAAGGCACGGTCAGGCGAGGCAAGGCTAAGGCACGACAACGCAAGGCTAGGCAATTCACGCAAGGTAAGCAAAGAGTAACGGAAGGCAAGGAAGGCAAGGGAAAGCAGGGGAAGGCAAGGGTAACGGAAGGAACGGCACGGTAAGGGGAAACAAGGCTAAGGCACGACAACGCAGGGCTAGGCAATGCACGGCAAGGCAAGGAAAGGGTAACGCAAGGCAAGGCACGGTCAGGTGAGGCAAGGGTAATGCACGACAACGCAAGGCTACGCAGTGCACGGCTAGGCAAGGAAAGAGTAACGGAAGGAAAGGAAGGCAAGGCAAAGCAAGGCAAGGCAAGTGTAACAAAAGGCACGGCAAGGCAAGGGGAAACAAGGCTAAGGCACGGCAACGCAAGGCTAAGCAATGCAAAGCCAGGGAAGGAAAGGGTAACGCAAGGCAAGGCACGGTAAGGCAAGGCGAGGCTAATGCACGACAACGCACGGCTAGGCAATGCACGGCAAGGCAAGGAAAGGGTAACGCAAGGCAAGGCACGGTTAGGCGAGGCAAGGGTAAGGCACGACAACGCAAGGCTAGGCAATGCACGGAAGGCAAGCAAAGAGTAACGGAAACCAAGGAAGGCAAGGGAAAGCAAGGCAAGGCAAGGGTAACGGAAGGAACGGCACGGCAAGGGGAAACAAGGCTAAGGCACGGCAACGCAAGGCTAAGCAATGAACGGCCAGGCAAGGAAAGGGTAACGCAAGGCAAGGCACGGTAAGGCAAGGCGAGGCTAATGCACGACAAGGCAAGGCTAGGCAATGCACGGCAAGGCAAGGAAACGGTAACGCAAGCAAGGCACGGTTGGGCGAGGCAAGGCTAAGGCACGACAACGCAAGGCTAGGCAATGCACGGAAGGCAAGCAAAGAGTAACGGAAGGCAAGGAATGCAAGGCAAAGCAAGGCAAAGCAAGCAAGTCTATGGCAAGGTGAAACAAGGCTAAGGCACCACAAAGCACGGCTAGGAAATGCACGGCCAGCCAAGGAAAAGGTAACGCAAGGCAAGGCACTGTGAGGCAAGGCAAGGCTAATGCACGACAGCGCAAGGCTAGGCAATGCACGGAAGGCAAGCAAAGAGTAACGGAAACCAAGGAAGGCAAGGGAAAGCAAGGCAAGGCAAGGGTAACGGAAGGAACGGCACGGCAAGGGGAAACAAGGCTAAGGCACGACAACGCAGGGCTAGGCAATGCACGGCAAGGCAAGGAAAGGGTAACGCAAGGCAAGGCACGGTCAGGCAAGGCAAGGCTAATGCACGGCAAGGCAAGGAAAGGGTAACGCAAGGCATGGCACTGTCAGGCGAGGCAAGGCTAAGGCACGACAACGCAAGGCTAGGCAATGCACGGAAGGAAAGCAAAGAGTAACGGAAGGCAAGGAAAGCAAGGGAAAGCAAGGCAAGGCAAGGGTAACGGAAGGAACGGCACGAAAAGGGGAAACAAGGCTAAGGCACGACAACACAGGGCTAGGCAATGCAGGGCAAAGCAAGTAAAGGGTAACGCAAGGTAAGGCACGGTTTGGGGAGGCAAGGCTAATGCACGACAACGCAAGGCTAGGCAATGCACGGAAGGCAAGCAAAGAGTAACGGAAGGCAAGGAAGGCAAGGGAAACCAAGGCAAGGCAAGGGTAACGGAAGGAACGGCTCGGCAAGGGGAAACAAGGCTAAGGCACGGCAACGCAGGGCTAGGCAATGCACGGCAAGGCAAGGAAAGGGTAACGCAAGGCAAGGCACTGTCAGGCGAGGCAAAGCTAATGCACGACATCGCAATGCTAGGCAGTGCACGGCTAGGGAAGGAAAGAGTAACGGAAGGAAAGGAAGGCAAGGCAAAGAATGGCAAGGCAAGTGTAACAACAGACACGGCACGGCAAGGGGAAACAAGGCTAAGGCACGACAACGCAAGGCTAGGCAATGCACGGAAGGCAAGCAAAGAGTAACGGAAGGCAAGGAATGCAAAGGAAAGCAGGGGAAGGCAAGGGTAACAAAAGGAACGGCACGGTAAGGGGAAACAAGGCTAAGGCACAACAACAGAGGGCTAGGCAATGCAGGGCAAGGCAAGGAAAGGGTAACGCAAGGCAAGGCACGGTTTGGGGAGGCAAGGCTAATGCACGACAACGCAAGGCTAGGCAATGCACGGAAGGGAAGCAAAAAGTAACGGAAGGCAAGTAAGGCAAGGGAAAGCAAGGCAAGGCAAGGGTAACGGAAGGAACGGCACGGCAAGGGGAAACAAGGGTAAGGCACGGCAACGCACGGCTAGGCAATGCACGGCAAGGCAAGGAAAGGGTAACGCAAGGCATGGCACGGTGAGGCAAGGCAAGGCTGATGCACGACAACGCACGGCTAGGCAATGCACGGCAAGGCAAAGAAAGGGTAACGCAAGGCAAGGCACGGTCAGGCGAGGCAAGGCTAAGGCACGACAACGCAAGGCTAGGCAATTCACGCAAGGTAAGCAAAGAGTAACGGAAGGCAAGGAAGGCAAGGGAAAGCAGGGGAAGGCAAGGGTAACGGAAGGAACGGCACGGTAAGGGGAAACAAGGCTAAGGCACGACAACGCAGGGCTAGGCAATGCACGGCAAGGCAAGGAAAGGGTAACGCAAGGCAAGGCACGGTCAGGCGAGGCAAGGGTAATGCACGACAACGCAAGGCTACGCAGTGCACGGCTAGGCAAGGAAAGAGTAACGGAAGGAAAGGAAGGCAAGGCAAAGCAAGGCAAGGCAAGTGTAACAAAAGGCACGCAAGGCAAGGGGAAACAAGGCTAAGGCACGGCAACGCAAGGCTAAGCAATGCAAAGCCAGGGAAGGAAAGGGTAACGCAAGGCAAGGCACGGTAAGGCAAGGCGAGGCTAATGCACGACAACGCACGGCTAGGCAATGCACGGCAAGGCAAGGAAAGGGTAACGCAAGGCAAGGCACGGTTAGGCGAGGCAAGGGTAAGGCACGACAACGCAAGGCTAGGCAATACACGGAAGGCAAGCAAAGAGTAACGGAAGGCAAGGAATGCAAGGCAAAGAAAGGCAACGCAAGCAAGGCTATGGCAAGGTGAAAAAGGCTAAGGCAGGACAACGCAAGGCTAGGCAATGCACGGAAGGCAAGCAAAGAGTAACGGAATGGAAGGAAGGCAAGGCAAAGCAAGGCAAAGCAAGCAAGGCTATGGCAAGGTGAAACAAGGCCAAGGCACCACAACGCACGGCTAGGCAATGCACGGCCAGCCAAAGAAAAGGTAACGCAAGTCAAGGCACTGTGAGGCAAGGCAAGGCTAATGCACGACAGCGCAAGGCTAGGCAATAAACGGAAGGCAAGCAAAGAGTAACGGAAACCAAGGAAGGCAAGGGAAAGCAAGGCAAGGCAAGGGTAACGGAAGGAACGGCACGGCAAGGGGAAACAAGGCTGAGGCACGACAACGCACGGCTAGGCAATGCACGGCAAGGCAAGGAAAGGGTAACGCCAGGCAAGGCACGGTCAGGCAAGGCAAAGCTAATGCCCGACAAGGCAAGGCTAGGCAGTGCACAGCAAGGCAAGGAAAGGGTAACGCAAGGCAAGGCACGGTGAGGCAACGCAAGGCTGATGCACGACAACGCACGGCTAGGCAATGCACGGCAAGGCAAGGAAAGGGTAACGCAAGGCAAGGCACGGTCAGGCGAGGCAAGGCTAAGGCACGACAACGCAAGGCTAGGCAATGCACGGAAGGCAAGCAAAGAGTAACGGAAGGCAAGGAATGGAAGGGAAAGCAGGGGAAGGCAAGGGTAACGGAAGGAATGGCACGGAAAGTGGAAACAAGGCTATGGCACGACAACGCAGGGCTAGGCAATGCACGGCAAGGCAAGGAAAGGGTAACGCAAGGCAAGGCACGGTTAGGCGAGGCAAGGGTAATGTACGACAACGCAAGGCTACGCAGTGCACGGCTAGGCAAGGAAAGAGTAACGGAAGGAAATGAAGGCAAGGCAAAGCAAGGCAAGGCAAGTGTAACAAATGGCACGGCACGGCAAGGGGAAACAAGGCTAAGGCACGGCAACGCAAGGCTAAGCAATGAACGGCCAGGCAAGGAAAGGGTAAGGCAAGGCAAGGCACGGTAAGGCAAGGCGAGGCTAATGCACGACAAGGCAAGGCTAGGCAATGCACGGCAAGGCAAGGAAAGGGTAACGCAAGGCAAGGCACGGTTAGGCGAGGCAAGGCTAAGGCACGACAACGCAAAGCTAGGCAATGCACGGAAGGCAAGCAAAGAGTAACGGAAAGCAAGGAATGCAAGGCAAAGCAAGGCAAAGGAAGCAAGTCTATGGCAAGGTGAAACAAGGCTAAGGCACCACAACGCACGGCTAGGCAATGCACGGCCAGCCAAGTAAAAGGTAACGCAAGGCAAGGCACTCTGAGGCAAGGCAAGGCTAATGCACGACAGCGCAAGGCTAGGCAATGCACGGAAGGCAAGCAAAGAGTAACGGAAACCAAGGAAGGCAAGGGAAAGCAAGGCAAGGCAAGGGTAAAGGAAGGAACGGCACGGCAAGGGGAAACAAGGCTAAGGCACGACAACGCACGGCTAGGCAATGCACGGCAAGGCAAGGAAAGGGTAACGCCAGGCAAGGCACGGTCAGGCAAGGCAAGGCTAATGCACGACAAGGCAAGGCTAGGCAGTGCACGGCAAGGCAAGGAAAGGGTAACGCAAGGCAAGGCACTGTCAGGCGAGGCAAGGCTAAGGCACGACAACGCAAGGCTAGGCAATGCTCGAAAGGCAAGCAAAGAGTAACGGAAGGCAAGGAAGGCAAGGGAAAGCAGGGGAAGGCAAGGGTAACGGAAGGAACGGCACGGTAAGGGGAAAGAAGGCTAAGGCACGACAACGCAGGGCTAGGCAATGCACGGCAAGGCAAGGAAAGGGTAACGCAAGGCAAGGCACGGTCAGGCGAGGCAAGGGTAATGCACGACAACGCAAGGCTACGCAGTGCACGGCTAGGCAAGGAAAGAGTAACGGAAGGAAAGGAAGGCAAGGCAAAGCAAGGCAAGTCAAGTGTAACAAAAGGCACGGCACGGCAAGGGGAAACAAGGCTAAGGCACGGCAACGCAAGGCTAAGAAATGCACGGCCAGGCAAGTAAAGGGTAACGCAAGGCAAGGCACTGTCAGGCGAGGCAAGGCTAAGGCACGACAACGCAAGGCTTGGCAATGCACGGAAGGCAAGCAAAGAGTAACGGAAGGCAAGGAATGCAAGGCAAAGCAAGGCAAAGCAAGCAAGGCTATGGCAAGGTGAAACAACGCTAAGGCACCACAACGCATGGCTAGACAATGCACGGCCAGCCAAGGAAAAGGTAACGCAAGGCAAGGCACTCTGAGGCAAGGCAAGGCTAATGCACGACAGCGCAAGGCTAGGCAATGCACGGAAGGCAAGCAAAGAGTAACGGAAGGCAAGGAAGGCAAGGGAAAGCAGGGGAAGGCAAGGGTAACGGAAGGAACGGCACGGTAAGGGGAAAGAAGGCTAAGGCACGAAAACGCAGGGATAGGCAATGCACGGCAAGGCAAGGAAAGGGTAACTCAAGGCAAGGCACGGTCAGGCGAGGCAAGGGTAATGCACGACAACGCAAGGCTACGCAGTGCACGGCTAGGCAAGGAAAGAGTAACGGAAGGAAAGGAAGGCAAGGCAAAGCAAGGCAAGGCAAGTGTAACAAAAGGCACGGCAAGGCAAGGGGAAACAAGGCTAAGGAACGGAAACGCACGGCTAGGCAATGCACGGCCAGGCAAGGAAGGGTAACGCAAGGCAAGGCACGGTCAGGCAAGACAAGGGTAATGCACGACAACGCACGGCTAGGCAATGCACGGCTAGGCAAGAAAGGGTAACGCAAGGCAAGGCACGGTGAGGCAAGGCAAGGCTAATGCACGACAACGCACGGCTAGGCAATGCACGGAAGGCAAGCAAAGAGTAACGGAAGGCAAGGAAGGCAAGGGAAACCAAGGCAAGGCAAGGGTAACGGAAGGAACGGCTCGGAAAGGGGAAACAATTCTAAGGCACGGCAACGCAGGGCTAGGCAATGCACGGCAAGGCAAGGAAAGGGTAACGCAAGGCAAGGCACGGTCAGGCGAGGCAAGGCTAATGCACGACAACGCAAGGCTAGGCAGTGCACGGCTAGGCAAGGCAAGGGTAACGGAAGGGAAGGCACGGTGAGGCAAGGCAAGGCTAATGCACGACAACGCACGGCTAGGCAATGCACGGCAAGGCAAGGAAAGGGTAACGCAAGGCAAGGCACGGTCAGGCGAGGCAAGGCTAAGGCACGACAACGCAAGGCTAGGCAATGCACGGAAGGCAAGCAAAGAGTAACGGAAGGCAAGGAAGGCAAGGGAAAGCAGGGGAAGGCAAGGGTAACGGAAGGAACGGCACGGTAAGGGGAAACAAGGCTATGGCACGACAACGCAGGGCTAGGCAATGCACGGCAAGGCAAAGAAAGGGTAACGCAAGGCAAGGCACCGTCAGGCGAGGCAAGGGTAATGCACGACAACGCAAGGCTACGCAGGGCACGGCTAGGCAAGGAAAGAGTAACGGAAGGAAAGGAAGGCAAGGCAAAGCAAGGCAAGGCAAGTGTAACAAATGGTACGGCACGGCAAGGGGAAACAAGGCTAAGGCACGGCAACGCAAGGCTAAGCAATGAACGGCCAGGCAAGGAAAGGGTAACGCAAGGCAAGGCAGGGTAAGGCAAGGCGAGTCTAATGCACGACAAGGCAAGGCTAGGCAATGCACGGCAAGGCAAGGAAAGGGTAACGCAAGGCAAGGCACGGTTAGGCGAGGCAAGGCTAAGGCACGACAACGCAAAGCTAGGCAACGCACGGAAGGGAAGCAAAGACTAAAGGAAAGCAAGGAATGCAAGGCAAAGCAAGGCAAAGCAAGCAAGTCTATGGCAAGGTGAAACAAGGCTAAGGCACCACAACGCACGGCTAGGCAATGCACGGCCAGCCAAGGAAAAGGTAACGCAAGGCAAGGCACTGTGAGGCAAGGCAAGGCTAATGCACGACAGCTCAAGGCTAGGCAATGCACGGAAGGCAAGCAAAGAGTAACGGAAACCAAGGAAGGCAAGGGAAAGCAAGGCAAGGCAAGGGTAAAGGAAGGAACGGCACGGCAAGGGGAAACAAGGCTAAGGCACGACAACGCACGGCTAGGCAATGCACGGCAAGGCAAGGAAAGGGTAACGCCAGGCAAGGCACGGTCAGGCATGGCAAGGCTAATGCACGACATGGCAAGGCTAGGCAGTGCACGGCAAGGCAAGAAAAGGGGAACGCAAGGCAAGGCACGGTCAGGCGAGGCAAGGCTAAGGCACGACAACGCAAGGCTAGGCAATGCTCGAAAGGCAAGCAAAGAGTAACGGAAGGCAAGGAAGGCAAGGGAAAGCAGGGGAAGGCAAGGGTAACGGAAGGAACGGCACGGTAAGGGGAAAGAAGGCTAAGGCACGACAACGCAGGGCTAGGCAATGCACGGCAAGGCAAGGAAAGGGTAACTCAAGGCAAGGCACGGTCAGGCGAGGCAAGGGTAATGCACGACAACGCAAGGCTACGCAGTGCACGGCTAGGCAAGAAAAGAGTAACGGAAGGAAAGGAAGGCAAGGCAAAGCAAGGCAAGGCAAGTGTAACAAAAGGCACGGCACGGCAAGGGGAAACAAGGCTAAGGCACGGCAACGCAAGGCTAAGGCACGGCCAGGCGAGGCAAGGCTAAGGCACGACAACGCAAGGCTAGGCAATGCACGGAAGGCAAGCAAAGAGTAACGGAAGGCAAGGAATGCAAGGCAAAGCAAGGCAAAGCAAGCAAGGCTATGGCAAGGTGAAACAAGGCTAAGGCACCACAACGCATGGCTAGATAATGCACGGCCAGCCAAGGAAAAGGTAACGCAAGGCAAGGCACTCTGAGGCAAGGCAAGGCTAATGCACGACAGCGCAAGGCTAGGCAATGCACGGAAGGCAAGCAAAGAGTAACGGAAGGCAAGGAAGGCAAGGGAAAGCAGGGGAAGGCAAGGGTAACGGAAGGAACGGCACGGTAACGGGAAACAAGGCTAAGGCACGACAACGCAGGGCTAGGCAATGCACGGCAAGGCAAGGAAAGGGTAACGCAAGGCAAGGCACGGTCAGGCGAGGCAAGGGTAATGCACGACAACGCAAGGCTACGCAGTGCACGGCTAGGCAAGGAAAGAGTAACGGAAGGAAAGGAAGGCAAGGCAAAGCAAGGCAAGGCAAGTGTAACAAAATGCACGGCAAGGCAAGGGGAAACAAGGCTAAGGCAAGGCAACGCAAGGCTAAGCAATGCAAAGCAAGGCAAGGAAAGGCTAACGGAAGGAACGGCACGGCAAGGCAAGGCAAAGCTAAGGCAAGGCAACGCAAGGCTAGGCAATGCACGGCAAGGCAAGGAAAGGGTAACGCAAGGCAAGGCACGGTTAGGCGAGGCAAGGGTAAGGCACGACAACGCAAGGCTAGGCAATGCACGGAAGGCAAGCAAAGAGTAACGGAAGGCAAGGAATGCAAGGCAAAGCAAGGAAACGCTAGCAAGGCTATGGCAAGGTGAAAAAAGGCTAAGGCAGGACAACGCAAGGCTAGGCAATGCACGGAAGGCAAGCAAAGAGTAACGGAATGGAAGGAAGGCAAGGCAAAGCAAGGCAAAGCAAGCAAGGCTATGGCAAGGTGAAACAAGGCCAAGGCACCACAACGCACGGCTAGGCAATGCACGGCCAGCCAAAGAAAAGGTAACGCAAGTCAAGGCACTGTGACGCAAGGCAAGGCTAATGCACGACAGCGCAAGGCTAGGCAATGCACGGAAGGCAAGCAAAGAGTAACGGAAACCAAGGAAGGCAAGGGAAAGCAAGGCAAGGCAAGGGTAACGGAAGGAACGGCACGGCAAGGGGAAACAAGGCTAAGGCACGACAACGCACGGCTAGGCAATGCACGGCAAGGCAAGGAAAGGGTAACGCCAGGCAAGGCACGGTCAGGCAAGGCAAGGCTAATGCCCGACAAGGCAAGGCTAGGCAGTGCACAGCAAGGCAAGGAAAGGGTAACGCAAGGCAAGGCACGGTGAGGCAAGGCAAGGCTGATGCACGACAACGCACGGCTAGGCAATGCACGGCAAGGCAAGGAAAGGGTAACGCAAGGCAAGGCACGGTCAGGCGAGGCAAGGCTAAGGCACGACAACGCAAGGCTAGGCAATGCACGGAAGGCAAGCAAAGAGTAACGGAAGGCAAGGAAGGCAAGGGAAACAAAGGCAAGGCAAGGGTAACGGAAGGAACGGCTCGGCAAGGGGATACAAGGCTAAGGCACGGCAACGCAGGGCTAGGCAATGCACGGCAAGGCAAGGAAAGGGTAACGCAAGGCAAGGCACTGTCAGGCGAGGCAAAGCTAATGCACGACATCGCAAGGCTAGGCAGTGCACGGCTAGGGAAGGAAAGAGTAACGGAAGGAAAGGAAGGCAAGGCAAAGAATGGCAAGGCAAGTGTAACAACAGACACGGCACGGCAAGGGGAAACAAGGCTAAGGCACGACAACGCAAGGCTAGGCAATGCACGGAAGGCAAGCAAAGAGTAACGGAAGGCAAGGAATGCAAAGGAAAGCAGGGGAAGGCAAGGGTAACGAAAGGAACGGCACGGTAAGGGGAAACAAGGCTAAGGCACAACAACAGAGGGCTAGGCAATGCAGGGCAAGGCAAGGAAAGGGTAACGCAAGGCAAGGCACGGTTTGGGGAGGCAAGGCTAATGCACGACAACGCAAGGCTAGGCAATGCACGGAAGGGAAGCAAAAAGTAACGGAAGGCAAGTAAGGCAAGGGAAAGCAAGGCAAGGCAAGGGTAACGGAAGGAACGGCACGGCAAGGGGAAACAAGGGTAAGGCACGGCAACGCACGGCTAGGCAATGCACGGCAAGGCAAGGAAAGGGTAACGCAAGGCAAGGCACGGTGAGGCAAGGCAAGGCTGATGCACGACAACGCACGGCTAGGCAATGCAAAGCAAGGCAAAGAAAGGGTAACGCAAGGCAAGGCACTGTCAGGCGAGGCAAGGCTAAGGCACGACAACGCAAGGCTAGGCAATGCACGGAAGGTAAGCAAAGAGTAACGGAAGCCAAGGAAGGCAAGGGAAAGCAGGGGAAGGCAAGGGTAACGGAAGGAACGGCACGGTAAGGGGAAACAAGGCTAAGGCACGACAACGCAGGGCTAGGCAATGCACGGCAAGGCAAGGAAAGGGTAACGCAAGGCAAGGCACGGTCAGGTGAGGCAAGGGTAATGCACGACAACGCAAGGCTACGCAGTGCACGGCTAGGCAAGGAAAGAGTAACGGAAGGAAAGGAAGGCAAGGCAAAGCAAGGCAAGGCAAGTGTAACAAAAGGCACGGCAAGGCAAGAGGAAACAAGGCTAAGGCACGGCAACGCAAGGCTAGGCAATGCACGGCCAGGCAAGGAAAGGGTAACGCAAGGCAAGGCACGGTAATGCAAGGCGAGGCTAATGCACGACAACGCACGGCTAGGCAATGCACGGCAAGGCAAGGAAAGGGTAACGCAAGGCAAGGCACGGTTAGGCGAGGCAAGGGTAAGGCACGACAACGCAAGGCTAGGCAATGCACGGAAGGCAAGCAAAGAGTAACGGAAGGCAAGGAATGCAAGGCAAAGCAAGGCAACGCAAGCAAGGCTATGGCAAGGTGAAAAAAGGCTAAGGCAGGACAACGCAAGGCTAGGCAATGCACGGAAGGCAAGCAAAGAGTAACGGAATGGAAGGAAGGCAAGGCAAAGCAAGGCAAAGCAAGCAAGGCTATGGCAAGGTGAAACAAGGCCAAGGCACCACAACGCACGGCTAGGCAATGCACGGCCAGCCAAAGAAAAGGTAACGCAAGTCAAGGCACTGTGAGGCAAGGCAAGGCTAATGCACGACAGCGCAAGGCTAGGCAATGCACGGAAGGCAAGCAAAGAGTAACGGAAACCAAGGAAGGCAAGGGAAAGCAAGGCAAGGCAAGGGTAACGGAAGGAACGGCACGGCAAGGGGAAACAAGGCTGAGGCACGACAACGCACGGCTAGGCAATGCACGGCAAGGCAAGGAAAGGGTAACGCCAGGCAAGGCACGGTCAGGCAAGGCAAAGCTAATGCCCGACAAGGCAAGGCTAGGCAGTGCACAGCAAGGCAAGGAAAGGGTAACGCAAGGCAAGGCACGGTGAGGCAAGGCAAGGCTGATGCACGACAACGCACGGCTAGGCAATGCACGGCAAGGCAAGGAAAGGGTAACGCAAGGCAAGGCACGGTCAGGCGAGGCAAGGCTAAGGCACGACAACGCAAGGCTAGGCAATGCACGGAAGGCAAGCAAAGAGTAACGGAAGGCAAGGAATGCAAGGGAAAGCATGGGAAGGCAAGGGTAACGGAAGGAACGGCACGGAAAGTGGAAACTAGGCTATGGCACGACAACGCAGGGCTAGGCAATGCACGGCAAGGCAAGGAAAGGGTAACGCAAGGCAAGGCACGGTTAGGCGAGGCAAGGGTAATGTACAACAACGCAAGGCTACGCAGTGCACGGCTAGGCAAGGAAAGAGTAACGGAAGGAAATGAAGGCAAGGCAAAGCAAGGCAAGGCAAGTGTAACAAATGGCACGGCACGGCAAGGGGAAACAAGGCTAAGGCACGGCAACGCAAGGCTAAGCAATGAACGGCCAGGCAAGGAAAGGGTAAGGCAAGGCAAGGCACGGTAAGGCAAGGCGAGGCTAATGCACGACAAGGCAAGGCTAGGCAATGCACGGCAAGGCAAGGAAAGGGTAACGGAAGGCAAGGCACGGTTGGGCGAGGCAAGGCTAAGGCACGACAACGCAAGGCTAGGCAATGCACGGAAGGCAAGCAAAGAGTAACGGAAAGCAAGGAATGCAAGGCAAAGCAAGGCAAAGCAAGCAAGTCTATGGCAAGGTGAAACAAGGCTAAGGCACCACAACGCACGGCTAGGAAATGCACGGCCAGCCAAGGAAAAGGTAACGCAAGGCAAGGAACTGTGAGGCAAGGCAAGGCTAATGCACGACAGCGCAAGGCTAGGCAATGCACGGAAGGCAAGCAAAGAGTAACGGAAACCAAGGAAGGCAAGGGAAAGCAAGGCAAGGCAAGGGTAACGGAAGGAACGGCACGGCAAGGGGAAACAAGGCTAAGGCACGACAACGCAGGGCTAGGCAATGCACGGCAAGGCAAGGAAAGGGTAACGCAAGGCAAGGCACGGTCAGGCAAGGCAAGGCTAATGCACGGCAAGGCAAGGAAAGGGTAACGCAAGGCAAGGCACTGTCAGGCGAGGCAAGGCTAAGGCACGACAACGCAAGGCTAGGCAATGCACGGAAGGAAAGCAAAGAGTAAAGGAAGGCAAGGAAAGCAAGGGAAAGCAAGGCAAGGCAAGGGTAACGGAAGGAACGGCACGAAAAGGGGAAACAAGGCTAAGGCACGACAACACAGGGCTAGGCAATGCAGGGCAAGGCAAGGAAAGGGTAACGCAAGGTAAGGCACGGTTTGGGGAGGCAAGGCTAATGCACGACAACGCAAGGCTACGCAATGCACGGAAGGCAAGCAAAGAGTAACGGAAGGCAAGGAAGGCAAGGGAAACCAAGGCAAGGCAAGGGTAACGGAAGGAACGGCTCGGCAAGGGGAAACAAGGCTAAGGCACGGCAACGCAGGGCTAGGCAATGCACGGCAAGGCAAGGAAAGGGTAACGCAAGGCAAGGCACTGTCAGGCGAGGCAAAGCTAATGCACGACATCGCAAGGCTAGGCAGTGCACGGCTAGGGAAGGAAAGAGTAACGGAAGGAAAGGAAGGCAAGGCAAAGAATGGCAAGGCAAGTGTAACAACAGACACGGCACGGCAAGGGGAAACAAGGCTAAGGCACGACAACGCAAGGCTAGGCAATGCACGGAAGGCAAGCAAAGAGTAACGGAAGGCAAGGAATGCAAAGGAAAGCAGGGGAAGGCAAGGGTAACAAAAGGAACGGCACGGTAAGGGGAAACAAGGCTAAGGCACAACAACAGAGGGCTAGGCAATGCAGGGCAAGGCAAGGAAAGGGTAACGCAAGGCAAGGCAAGGTTTGGGGAGGCAAGGCTAATGCACGACAACGCAAGGCTAGGCAGTGCACGGCTAGGCAAGGAGTAACGGAAGGCAAGGAAGGCAAGGGAAAGCAAGGCAAGGCAAGGGTAACGGAAGGAACGGCACGGCAAGGGGAAACAAGGCTAAGGCACGGCAACGCACGGCTAGGCAATGCACGGCAAGGCAAGGAAAGGGTAACGCAAGGCATGGCACGGTGAGGCAAGGCAAGGCTAATGCACGACAACGCACGGCTAGGCAATGCACGGCAAGGCAAAGAAAGGGTAACGCAAGGGAAGGCACGGTCAGGCGAGGCAAGGCTAAGGCACGACAACGCAAGGCTAGGCAATGCACGGAAGGCAAGCAAAGAGTAACGGAAGGCAAGGAAGGCAAGGGAAAGCAGGGGAAGGCAAGGGTAACGGAAGGAACGGCACGGTAAGGGGAAACAAGGCTAAGGCACGACAACGCAGGGCTAGGCAATGCACGGCAAGGCAAGGAAAGGGTAACGCAAGGCAAGGCACGGTCAGGCGAGGCAAGGGTAATGCACGACAACGCAAGGCTACGCAGTGCACGGCTAGGCAACGAAAGAGTAACGGAAGGAAAGGAAGGCAAGGCAAAGCAAGGCAAGGCAAGTGTAACAAAAGGCACGGCAAGGCAAGGGGAAACAAGGCTAAGGCACGGCAACGCAAGGCTAAGCAATGCAAAGCCAGGGAAGGAAAGGGTAACGCAAGGCAAGGCACGGTAAGGCAAGGCGAGGCTAATGCACGACAACGCACGGCTAGGCAATGCACGGCAAGGCAAGGAAAGGGTAACGCAAGGCAAGGCACGGTTAGGCGAGGCAAGGGTAAGGCACGACAACGCAAGGCTAGGCAATGCACGGAAGGCAAGCAAAGAGTAACGGAAACCAAGGAAGGCAAGGGAAAGCAAGGCAAGGCAAGGGTAACGGAAGGAATGGCACGGCAAGGGGAAACAAGGCTAAGGCACGACAACGCACGGCTAGGCAATGCACGGCAAGGCAAGGAAAGGGTAACGCCAGGCAAGGCACGGTCAGGCAAGGCAAGGCTAATGCCCGACAAGGCAAGGCTAGGCAGTGCACAGCAAGGCAAGGAAAGGGTAACGCAAGGCAAGGCACTGTCAGGCGAGGCAAAGCTAATGCACGACATCGCAAGGCTAGGCAGTGCACGGCTAGGGAAGGAAAGAGTAACGGAAGGAAAGGAAGGCAAGGCAAAGAATGGCAAGGCAAGTGTAACAACAGGCACGGCACGGCAAGGGGAAACAAGGCTAAGGAACGACAACGCAAGGCTAGGCAATGCACGGAAGGCAAGCAAAGAGTAACGGAAGGCAAGGAATGCAAAGGAAAGCAGGGGAAGGCAAGGGTAACGAAAGGAACGGCACGGTAAGGGGAAACAAGGCTAAGGCACGACAACAGAGGGCTAGGCAATGCAGGGCAAGGCAAGGAAAGGGAACGCAAGGCAAGGCACTGTCTGGGGAGGCAAGGCTAATGCACGACAACGCAAGGCTAGTCAATGCACGGAAGGCAAGCAAAGAGTAACGGAAGGCAAGGAAGGCAAGGGAAAGCAAGGCAAGGCAAGGGTAACGGAAGGAACGGCACGGCAAGGGGAAACAAGGCTAAGGCACGGCAACGCACGGCTAGGCAATGCACGGCAAGGCAAGGAAACGGTAACGCAAGGCAAAGCACCTTGAGGCAAGGCAAGGCTGATGCAGGACAACGCACGGCTAGGCAATGCACGGCAAGGCAAGGAAAGGGTAACGCAAGGCAAGGCACGGTCAGGCGAGGCAAGGCTAAGGCACGACAACGCAAGGCTAGGCAATTCACGAAAGGCAAGCAAAGAGTAACGGAAGGCAAGGAAGGCAAGGGAAAGCAGGGGAAGGCAAGGGTAACGGAAGGAACGGCACGGTAAGGGGAAACAAGGCTAAGGCACGACAACGCAGGGCTAGGCAATGGACGGCAAGGCAAGGAAAGGGTAACGCAAGGCAAGGCACGGTCAGGCGAGGCAAGGGTAATGCACGACAACGCAAGGCTACGCAGTGCACAGCTAGGCAAGGAAAGAGTAACGGAAGGAAAGGAAGGCAAGGCAAAGCAAGGCAAGGCAAGTGTAACAAAAGGCACGGCAAGGCAAGGGGAAACAAGGCTAAGGCACGGCAACGCAAGGCTAAGCAATGCAAAGCCAGGGAAGGAAAGGGTAACGCCAGGCAAGGCACGGTAAGGCAAGGCGAGGCTAATGCACGACAACGCACGGCTAGGCAATGCACGGCAAGGCAAGGAAAGGGTAACGCAAGGCAAGGCACGGTTAGGCGAGGCAAGGGTAAGGCACGACAACGCAAGGCTAGGCAATGCACGGAAGGCAAGCAAAGAGTAACGGAAGGCAAGGAATGCAAGGCAAAGCAAGGCAACGCAAGCAAGGCTATGGCAAGGTGAAAAAAGGCTAAGGCAGGACAACGCAAGGCTAGGCAATGCACGGAAGGCAAGCAAAGAGTAACGGAATGGAAGGAAGGCAAGGCAAAGCAAGGCAAAGCAAGCAAGGCTATGGCAAGGTGAAACAAGGCTAAGGCACCACAACGCACGGCTAGGCAATGCACGGCCAGCCAAAGAAAAGGTAACGCAAGTCAAGGCACTGTGAGGCAAGGCAAGGCTAATGCACGACAACGCAAGGCTAGGCAATGCACGGAAGGCAAGCAAAGAGTAACGGAATGGAAGGAAGGCAAGGCAAAGCAAGGCAAAGCAAGCAAGGCTATGGCAAGGTGAAACAAGGCTAAGGCACCACAACGCACGGCTAGGCAATGCACGGCCAGCCAAAGAAAAGGTAACGCAAGTCAAGGCACTGTGAGGCAAGGCAAGGCTAATGCACGACAGCGCAAGGCTAGGCAATGCACGGAAGGCAAGCAAAGAGTAACGGAAACCAAAGAAGGCAAGGGAAAGCAAGGCAAGGCCAGGGTAACGGAAGGAACGGCACGGCAAGGGGAAACAAGGCTAAGGCACGACAACGCACGGCTAGGCAATGCACGGCAAGGCAAGGAAAGGGTAACGCCAGTCAAGGCACGGTCAGGCAAGGCAAGGCTAATGCCCGACAAGGCAAGGCTAGGCAGTGCACAGCAAGGCAAGGAAAGGGTAACGCAAGGCAAGGCACGGTGAGGCGAGGCAAGGCTGATGCAAGACAACGCACGGCTAGGCAATGCACGGCAAGGCAAGGAAAGGGTAACGCAAGGCAAGGCACGGTCAGGCGAGGCAAGGCTAAGGCACGACAACGCAAGGCTAGGCAATGCACGGAAGGCAAGCAAAGAGTAACGGAAGGCAAGGAATGGAAGGGAAAGCAGGGGAAGGCAAGGGTAACGGAAGGAATGGCACGGAAAGTGGAAACAAGGCTATGGCACGACAACGCAGGGCTAGGCAATGCACGGCAAGGCAAGGAAAGGGTAACGCAAGGCAAGGCACGGTTAGGCGAGGCAAGGGTAATGTACGACAACGCAAGGCTACGCAGTGCACGGCTAGGCAAGGAAAGAGTAACGGAAGGAAATGAAGGCAAGGCAAAGCAAGGCAAGGCAAGTGTAACAAAAGGCACGGCAAGGCAAGGGGAAACAAGGCTAAGGCACGGCAACGCAAGGCTAAGCAATGAACGGCCAGGCAAGGAAAGGGTAAGGCAAGGCAAGGCACGGTAAGGCAAGGCGAGGCTAATGCACGACAAGGCAAGGCTAGGCAATGCACGGCAAGGCAAGGAAAGGGTAACGCAAGGCAAGGCACGGTTGGGCGAGGCAAGGCTAAGGCACGACAACGCAAGGCTAGGCAATGCACGGAAGGCAAGCAAAGAGTAACGGAAAGCAAGGAATGCAAGGCAAAGCAAGGCAAAGCAAGCAAGTCTATGGCAAGGTGAAACAAGGCTAAGGCACCACAAAGCACGGCTAGGAAATGCACGGCCAGCCAAGGAAAAGGTAACGCAAGGCAAGGCACTGTGAGGCAAGGCAAGGCTAATGCACGACAGCGCAAGGCTAGGCAATGCACGGAAGGCAAGCAAAGAGTAACGGAAACCAAGGAAGGCAAGGGAAAGCAAGGCAAGGCAAGGGTAACGGAAGGAACGGCACGGCAAGGGGAAACAAGGCTAAGGCACGACAACGCAGGGCTAGGCAATGCACGGCAAGGCAAGGAAAGGGTAACGCAAGGCAAGGCAGGCAAGGCAATGCATGGCAAGGCAAGGAAAGGGTAACGCAAGGCAAGGCACTGTCAGGCGAGGCAAGGCTAAGGCACGACAACGCAAGGCTAGGCAATGCACGGAAGGAAAGCAAAGAGTAACGGAAGGCAAGGAAAGCAAGGGAAAGCAAGGCAAGGCAAGGGTAACGGAAGCAACGGCACGAAAAGGGGAAACAAGGCTAAGGCACGACAACACAGGGCTAGGCAATGCAGGGCAAAGCAAGTAAAGGGTAACGCAAGGCAAGGCACGGTTTGGGGAGGCAAGGCTAATGCACGACAACGCAAGGCTAGGCAATGCACGGAAGGCAAGCAAAGAGTAACGGAAGGCAAGGAAGGCAAGGGAAACCAAGGCAAGGCAAGGGTAACGGAAGGAACGGCTCGGCAAGGGGAAACAAGGCTAAGGCACGGCAACGCAGGGCTAGGCAATGCACGGCCAGGCAAGGAAAGGGTAAAGCAAGGCAAGTCACTGTCAGGCGAGGCAAAGCTAATGCACGACATCGCAATGCTAGGCAGTGCACGGCTAGGGAAGGAAAGAGTAACGGAAGGAAAGGAAGGCAAGGCAAAGAATGGCAAGGCAAGTGTAACAACAGACACGGCACGGCAAGGGGAAACAAGGCTAAGGCACGACAACGCAAGGCTAGGCAATGCACGGAAGGCAAGCAAAGAGTAACGGAAGGCAAGGAATGCAAGGGAAAGCAGGGGAAGGCAAGGGTAACGAAAGGAACGGCACGGTAAGGGGAAACAAGGCTAAGGCACAACAACAGAGGGCTAGGCAATGCAGGGCAAGGCAAGGAAAGGGTAACGCAAGGCAAGGCACGGTTTGGGGAGGCAAGGCTAATGCACGACAATGCAAGGCTAGGCAATGCACGGAAGGCAAGCAAAGAGTAACGGAAAGCAAGGAAGGCAAGGGAAAGCAAGGCAAGGCAAGGGTAACGGAAGGAACGGCACGGCAAGGGGAAACAAGGGTAAGGCACGGCAACGCACGGCTAGGCAATGCACGGCAAGGCAAGGAAAGGGTAACGCAAGGCAAGGCACGGTGAGGCAAGGCAAGGCTGATGCACGACAACGCACGGCTAGGCAATGCACGGAAGGCAAGCAAAGAGTAACGGAATGGAAGGAAGGCAAGGCAAAGCAAGGCAAAGCAAGCAAGGCTATGGCAAGGTGAAACAAGGCTAAGGCACCACAACGCACGGCTAGGCAATGCACGGCCAGCCAAGGAAAAGGTAACGCAAGGCAAGGCACTGTGAGGCAAGGCAAGGCTAATGCACGACAGCGCAAGGCTAGGCAATGCACGGAAGGCAAGCAAAGAGTAACGGAAACCAAGGAATGCAAGGCAAAGCAAGGCAACGCAAGCAAGGCTATGGCAAGGTGAAAAAAGGCTAAGGCACGACCACGCAAGGCTAGGCAATGCACGGAAGGGAAGCAAAGAGTAACGGAAGGCAAGGAAGGCAAGGCAAAGCAAGGCAACGCAAGCAAGGCTATGGCAAGGTGAAAAAAGGCTAAGACACGACAACGCAAGGCTAGGCAATGCACGGAAGGCAAGCAAAGAGTAACGGAAGGCAAGGAAGGCAAGGGAAAGCAAGGCAAAGCAAGGGTAACGGAAGGAACGGCACGGCAAGGGGAAACAAGGCTAAGGCACGACAACGCACGGCTAGGCAATGCACGGCAAGGCAAGGAAAGGGTAACGCCAGGCAAGGCACGGTCAGGCAAGGCAAGGCTAATGCACGACAAGGCAAGGCTAGGCAATGCACTGCAAGGCAAGGAAAGGGTAACGCAAGGCAAGGCACGGTGAGGCAAGGCAAGGCTGATGCACGACAACGCACGGCTAGGCAATGCACGGCAAGGCAAGGAAAGGGTAACGCAAGGCAAGGCACGGTCAGGCGAGGCAAGGCTAAGGCACGACAACGCAAGGCTAGGCAATGCACGGAAGGCAAGCAAAGAGTAACGGAAGGCAAGGAATGGAAGGGAAAGCAGGGGAAGGCAAGGGTAACGGAAGGAATGGCACGGAAAGTGGAAACAAGGCTATGGCACGACAACGCAGGGCTAGGCAATGCACGGCAAGGCAAGGAAAGGGTAACGCAAGGCAAGGCACGGTTAGGCGAGGCAAGGGTAATGTACGACAACGCAAGGCTACGCAGTGCACGGCTAGGCAAGGAAAGAGTAACGGAAGGAAATGAAGGCAAGGCAAAGCAAGGCAAGGCAAGTGTAACAAATGGCACGGCACGGCAAGGGGAAACAAGGCTAAGGCTCGGCAACGCAAGGCTAAGCAATGAACGGCCAGGCAAGGAAAGGGTAAGGCAAGGCAAGGCACGGTAAGGCAAGGCGAGGCTAATGCACGACAAGGCAAGGCTAGGCAATGCACGGCAAGGCAAGGAAAGGGTAACGCAAGGCAAGGCACGGTTGGGCGAGGCAAGGCTAAGGCACGACAACGCAAGGCTAGGCAATGCACGGAAGGCAAGCAAAGAGTAACGGAAAGCAAGGAATGCAAGGCAAAGCAAGGCAAAGCAAGCAAGTCTATGGCAAGGTGAAACAAGGCTAAGGCACCACAACGCACGGCTAGGCAATGCACGGCCAGCCAAGGAAAAGGTAACGCAAGGCAAGGCACTGTGAGGCAAGGCAAGGCTAATGCACGACAGCGCAAGGCTAGGCAATGCACGGAAGGCAAGCAAAGAGTAACGGAAACCAAGGAAGGCAAGGGAAAGCAAGGCAAGGCAAGGGTAACGGAAGGAACGGCACGGCAAGGGGAAACAAGGCTAAGGCACGACAACGCAGGGCTAGGCAATGCACGGCAAGGCAAGGAAAGGGTAACGCAAGGCAAGGCACGGTCAGGCAAGGCAAGGCTAATGCACGGCAAGGCAAGGAAAGGGTAACGCAAGGCAAGGCACTGTCAGGCGAGGCAAGGCTAAGGCACGACAACGCAAGGCTAGGCAATGCACGGAAGAAAAGCAAAGAGTAACGGAAGGCAAGGAAAGCAAGGGAAAGTAAGGCAAGGCAAGGGTAACGGAAGGAACGGCACGAAAAGGGGAAACAAGGCTAAGGCACGACAACACAGGGCTAGGCAATGAAAGGGTAACGCAAGGCAAGGCACGGTTTGGCGAGGCAAGGCTAAGGCACGACAACGCAAGGCTAGGCAATGCACGGAAGGCAAGCAAAGAGTAACGGAAGGCAAGGAATGCAAGGCAAAGCAAGGCAACGCAAGCAAGGCTATGGCAAGGTGAAAAAAGGCTAAGGCACGACCACGCAAGGCTAGGCAATGCACGGAAGGGAAGCAAAGAGTAACGGAAGGCAAGGAAGGCAAGGCAAAGCAAGGCAACGCAAGCAAGGCTATGGCAAGGTGAAAAAAGGCTAAGACACGACAACGCAAGGCTAGGCAATGCACGGAAGGCAAGCAAAAAGTAACGGAAGGCAAGGAAGGCAAGGGAAAGCAAGGCAAAGCAAGCAAGGCTATGGCAAGGTGAAACAAGGCTAAGGCACCACAACGCACGGCTAGGCAATTCACGGCCAGCCAAGGAAAAGGTAACGCAAGGCAAGGCACTCTGAGGCAAGGCAAGGCTAATGCACGACAGTGCAAGGCTAGGCAATGCACGGAAGGCAAGCAAAGAGTAACGGAAGGCAAGGAATGCAAAGGAAAGCAGGGGAAGGCAAGGGTAACGAAAGGAACGGCACGGTAAGGGGACACCACGCTAAGGCACGAGAACACAGGGCTAGGCAATGCAGGGCAAGGCAAGGAAAGGGTAACGCAAGGCAAGGCACGGTTTGGGGAGGCAAGGCTAATGCACGACAACGCAAGGCTAGGCAATGCACGGAAGGCAAGCAAAGAGTAACGGAAACCAAGGAAGGCAAGGGAAAGCAAGGCAAGGCAAGGGTGACGGAAGGAACGGCACGGCAAGGGGAAACAAGGCTAAGGCACGACAACGCACGGCTAGGCAATGCACGGCAAGGCAAGGAAAGGGTAACGCCAGGCAAGGCACGGTCAGGCAAGGCAAGGCTAATGCCCGACTAGGCAAGGCTAGGCAGTGCACAGCAAGGCAAGGAAAGGGTAACGCAAGGCAAGGCACTGTCAGGCGAGGCAAAGCTAATGCACGCCATCGCAAGGCTAGGCAGTGCACGGCTAGGGAAGGAAAGAGTAACGGAAGGAAAGGAAGGCAAGGCAAAGAATGGCAAGGCAAGTGTAACAAGAGGCACGGCACGGCAAGGGGAAACAAGGCTAAGGAACGACAACGCAAGGCTAGGCAATGCACGGAAGGCAAGCAAAGAGTAACGGAAGGCAAGGAATGCAAAGGAAAGCAGGGGAAGGCAAGGGTAACGAAAGGAACGGCACGGTAAGGGGAAACAAGGCTAAGGCACGACAACAGAGGGCTAGGCAATGCAGGGCAAGGCAAGGAAAGGGAACGTAAGGCAAGGCACGGTTTGGGGAGGCAAGGCTAATGCACGACAACGCAAGGCTAGGCAATGCACGGAAGGCAAGCAAAGAGTAACGGAAGGCAAGGAAGGCAAGGGAAAGCAAGGCAAGGCAAGGGTAACGGAAGGAACGGCACGGCAAGGGGAAACAAGGCTAAGGCACGGCAACGCACGGCTAGGCAATGCACGGCAAGGCAAGGAAAAGGTAACGCAAGGCAAAGCACCTTGAGGCAAGGCAAGGCTGATGCAGGACAACGCACGGCTAGGCAATGCACGGCAAGGCAAGGAAAGGGTAACGCAAGGCAAGGCACGGTCAGGCGAGGCAAGGTTAAGGCACGACAACGCAAGGCTAGGCAATGCACGGAAGGCAAGCAAAGAGTAACGGAAGGCAAGGAATGCAAAGGAAAGCAGGGGAAGGCAAGGGTAACGAAAGGAACGGCACGGTAAGGGGAAACAAGGCTAAGGCACGACAACACAGGGCTAGGCAATGCAGGGCAAGGCAAGGAAAGGGTAACGCAAGGCAAGGCACGGTTTGGGGAGGCAAGGCTAATGCACGACAACGCAAGGCTAGGCAATGCACGGAAGGCAAGCAAAGAGTAACGGAAGGCAAGGAAGGCAAGGGAAAGCAAGGCAAGGCAAGGGTAACGGAAGGAACGGCACGGCAAGGGGAAACAAGGCTAAGGCACGGCAAAGCACGGCTAGGCAAAGCACGGCAAGGCAAGGAAAAGGTAACGCAAGGCAAAGCACCTTGAGGCAAGGCAAGGCTGATGCAGGACAACGCACGGCTAGGCAATGCACGGCAAGGCAAGGAAAGGGTAACGCAAGGCAAGGCACGGTCAGGCGAGGCAAGGCTAAGGCACGACAACGCAAGGCTAGGCAATTCACGAAAGGCAAGCAAAGAGTAACGGAAGGCAAGGAAGGCAAGGGAAAGCAGGGGAAGGCAAGGGTAACGGAAGGAACGGCACGGTAAGGGGAAACAAGGCTAAGGCACGACAACGCAGGGCTAGGCAATGGACGGCAAGGCAAGGAAAGGGTAACGCAAGGCAAGGCACGGTCAGGCGAGGCAAGGGTAATGCACGACAACGCAAGGCTACGCAGTGCACGGCTAGGCAAGGAAAGAGTAACGGAAGGAAAGGAAGGCAAGGCAAAGCAAGGCAAGGCAAGTGTAACAAAAGGCACGGCAAGGCAAGGGGAAACAAGGCTAAGGCACGGCAACGCAAGGCTAAGCAATGCAAAGCCAGGGAAGGAAAGGGTAACGCAAGGCAAGGCACGGTAAGGCAAGGCGAGGCTAATGCACGACAACGCACGGCTAGGCAATGCACGGCAAGGCAAGGAAAGGGTAACGCAAGGCAAGGCACGGTTAGGCGAGGCAAGGGTAAGGCACGACAACGCAAGGCTAGGCAATGCACGGAAGGCAAGCAAAGAGTAACGGAAGGCAAGGAATGCAAGGCAAACAAGGCAACGCAAGCAAGGCTATGGCAAGGTGAAAAAAGGCTAAGGCAGGACAACGCAAGGCTAGGCAATGCACGGAAGGCAAGCAAAGAGTAACGGAATGGAAGGAAGGCAAGGCAAAGCAAGGCAAAGCAAGCAAGGCTATGGCAAGGTGAAACAAGGCCAAGGCACCACAACGCACGGCTAGGCAATGCACGGCCAGCCAAAGAAAAGGTAACGCAAGTCAAGGCACTGTGAGGCAAGGCAAGGCTAATGCACGACAGCGCAAGGCTAGGCAATGCACGGAAGGCAAGCAAAGAGTAACGGAAACCAAGGAAGGCAAGGGAAAGCAAGGCAAGGCAAGGGTAACGGAAGGAACGGCACGGCAAGGGGAAACAAGGCTGAGGCACGACAACGCACGGCTAGGCAATGCACGGCAAGGCAAGGAAAGGGTAACGCCAGGCAAGGCACGGTCAGGCAAGGCAAACCTAATGCCCGACAAGGCAAGGCTAGGCAGTGCAAAGCAAGGCAAGGAAAGGGTAACGCAAGGCAAGGCACGGTGAGGCAACGCAAGGCTGATGCACGACAACGCACGGCTAGGCAATGCACGGCAAGGCAAGGAAAGGGTAACGCAAGGCAAGGCACGGTCAGTCGAGGCAAGGCTAAGGCACGACAACGCAAGGCTAGGCAATGCACGGAAGGCAAGCAAAGAGTAACGGAAGGCAAGGAATGGAAGGGAAAGCAGGGGAAGGCAAGGGTAACGGAAGGAATGGCACGGCAAGGGGAAACAAGGCTAAGGCACGACAACGCAGGGCTAGGCAATGCACGGCAAGGCAAGGAAAGGGTAACGCAAGGCAAGGCACGGTTAGGCGAGGCAAGGCTAAGGCACGACAACGCAAGGCTAGGCAATTCACGGCAAGGCAAGGAAAGAGTAACGGAAGGAAATGAAGGCAAGGCAAAGCAAGGCAAGGCAAGTGTAACAAATGGCACGGCACGGCAAGGGGAAACAAGGCTAAGGCACGGCAACGCAAGGCTAAGCAATGAACGGCCAGGCAAGGAAAGGGTAAGGCAAGGCAAGGCACGGTAAGGCAAGGCGAGGCTAATGCACGACAAGGCAAGGCTAGGCAATGCACGGCAAGGCAAGGAAAGGGTAACGCAAGGCAAGGCACGGTTGGGCGAGGCAAGGCTAAGGCACGACAACGCAAGGCTAGGCAATGCACGGAAGGCAAGCAAAGAGTAACGGAAAGCAAGGAATGCAAGGCAAAGCAAGGCAAAGCAAGCAAGTCTATGGCAAGGTGAAACAAGGCTAAGGCACCACAACGCACGGCTAGGAAATGCACGGCCAGCCAAGGAAAAGGTAACGCAAGGCAAGGCACTGTGAGGCAAGGCAAGGCTAATGCACGACAGCGCAAGGCTAGGCAATGCACGGAAGGCAAGCAAAGAGTAACGGAAACCAAGGAAGGCAAGGGAAAGCAAGGCAAGGCAAGGGTAACGGAAGGAAGACACGGCAAGGGGAAACAAGGCTAAGGCACGACAACGCACGGCTAGGCAAGGCACGGCAAGCTAAGGAATGGGTAAAGCAAGGGAAGGCACGGTCAGGCAAGGCAAGGCTGAGGCACGACAACGCAAGGCTAGGCAACTCACGGAAGGCAAGCAAAGAGTAACGGAAGGCATGGAAGTCAAGGGAAAGCAAGGCAAGGCAAGGATAACGGAAGGAACGGCACGGAAAGGGGAAACAAGGCTAAGGCACGACAACGCAGGGCTAGGCAATGCAAGGCAAGGCAAGGAAAGGGTAACGCAAGGCAAGGCACGGTTTGGGGAGGCAAGGCTAATGCACGACAACGCAAGGCTAGGCAATGCACGGAAGGCAAGGAAAGAGTAACGAAAGGAAAGGAAGGCAAGGCAAAGCAAGGCAAGGCAAGCAAGGCTATGGAAAGGTGAAAAACGGCTAAGGCACGACAACGCAAGTCTAGGCAATGCACGGAAGGCAAGCAAAGAGTAACGGAAGGCAAGGAAGGCAAGGGAAAGCAAGGCAACGCAAGCAAGGCTATGGCAAGGTGAAAAAAGGCTAAGACACGACAACGCAAGGCTAGGCAATGCACGGAAGGCAAGCAAAGAGTAACGGAAGGCAAGGAAGGCAAGGGAAAGCAAGGCAAAGCAAGCAAGGCTATGGCAAGGTGAAACAAGGCTAAGGCACCACAACGCACGGCTAGGCAATTCACGGCCAGCCAAGGAAAAGGTAACGCAAGGCAAGGCACTCTGAGGCAAGGCAAAGCTAATGCACGACAGTGCAAGGCTAGGCAATGCACGGAAGGCAAGCAAAGAGTAACGGAAGGCAAGGAATGCAAAGGAAAGCAGGGGAACGCAAGGGTAACGAAAGGAACGGCACGGTAAGGGGAAACCACGCTAAGGCACGAGAACACAGGGCTAGGCAATGCAGGGCAAGGCAAGGAAAGGGTAACGCAAGGCAAGGCACGGTTTGGGGAGGCAAGGCTAATGCACGACAACGCAAGGCTAGGCAATGCACGGAAGGCAAGCAAAGAGTAACGGAAACCAAGGAAGGCAAGGGAAAGCAAGGCAAGGCAAGGGTGACGGAAGGAACGGCACGGCAAGGGGAAACAAGGCTAAGGCACGGCAACGCACGGCTAGGCAATGCACGGCAAGGAATAAAAAGCAAGGAAAGGGTAACGCCAGGCAAGGCACGCTCAGGCAAGGCAAGGCTAATGCCCGTCTAGGCAAGGCTAGGCAGTGCACAGCAAGGCAAGGAAAGGGTAACGCAAGGCAAGGCACTGTCAGGCGAGGCAAAGCTAATGCACGCCATCGCAAGGCTAGGCAGTGCACGGCTAGGGAAGGAAAGAGTAACGGAAGGAAAGGAAGGCAAGGCAAAGAATGGCAAGGCAAGTGTAACAACAGGCACGGCACGGCAAGGGGAAACAAGGCTAAGGAACGACAACGCAAGGCTAGGCAATGCGCGGAAGGCAAGCAAAGAGTAACGGAAGGCAAGGAATGCAAAGGAAAGCAGGGGAAGGCAAGGGTAACGAAAGGAACGGCACGGTAAGGGGAAACAAGGCTCAGGCACGACAACAGAGGGCTAGGCAATGCAGGGCAAGGCAAGGAAAGGGAACGCAAGGCAAGGCACGGTTTGGGGAGGCAAGGCTAATGCACGACAACGCAAGGCTAGTCAATGCACGGAAGGCAAGCAAAGAGTAACGGAAGGCAAGGAAGGCAAGGGAAAGCAAGGCAAGGCAAGGGTAACGGAAGGAACGGCACGGCAAGGGGAAACAAGGCTAAGGCACGGCAACGCACGGCTAGGCAATGCACGGCAAGGCAAGGAAAAGGTAACGCAAGGCAAAGCACCTTGAGGCAAGGCAAGGCTGATGCAGGACAACGCACGGCTAGGCAATGCACGGCAAGGCAAGGAAAGGGTAACGCAAGGCAAGGCACGGTCAGGCGAGGCAAGGTTAAGGCACGACAACGCAAGGCTAGGCAATGCACGAAAGGCAAGCAAAGAGTAACGGAAGGCAAGGAACGCAAAGGAAAGCAGGGGAAGGCAAGGGTAACGAAAGGAACGGCACGGTAAGGGGAAACAACGCTAAGGCACGACAACACAGGGCTAGGCAATGCAGGGCAAGGCAAGGAAAGGGTAACGCAAGGCAAGGCACGGTTTGGGGAGGCAAGGCTAATGCACGACAACGCAAGGCTAGGCAATGCACGGCAAGGCAAGCAAAGAGTAACGGAAGGCAAGGAAGGCAAGGGAAAGCAAGGCAAGGCAAGGGTAACGGAAGGAACGGCACGGCAAGGGGGAACAAGGCTAAGGCACGGCAAAGCACGGCTAGGCAAAGCACGGCAAGGCAAGGAAAAGGTAACGCAAGGCAAAGCACCTTGAGGCAAGCCAAGGCTGATGCAGGACAACGCACGGCTAGGCAATGCACGGCAAGGCAAGGAAAGGGTAACGCAAGGCAAGGCACGGTCAGGCGAGGCAAGGCTAAGGCACGACAACGCAAGGCTAGGCAATTCACGAAAGGCAAGCAAAGAGTAACGGAAGGCAAGGAAGGCAAGGGAAAGCAGGGGAAGGCAAGGGTAACGGAAGGAACGGCACGGTAAGGGGAAACAAGGCTAAGGCACGACAACGCAGGGCTAGGCAATGGACGGCAAGGCAAGGAAAGGGTAACGCAAGGCAAGGCACGGTCAGGCGAGGCAAGGGTAATGCACGACAACGCAAGGCTACGCAGTGCACAGCTAGGCAAGGAAAGAGTAACGGAAGGAAAGGAAGGCAAGGCAAAGCAAGGCAAGGCAAGTGTAACAAAAGGCACGGCAAGGCAAGGGGAAACAAGGCTAAGGCACGGCAACGCAAGGCTAAGCAATGCAAAGCCAGGGAAGGAAAGGGTAACGCAAGGCAAGGCACGGTAAGGCAAGGCGAGGCTAATGCACGACAACGCACGGCTAGGCAATGCACGGCAAGGCAAGGAAAGGGTAACGCAAGGCAAGGCACGGTTAGGCGAGCCAAGGGTAAGGCACGACAACGCAAGGCTAGGCAATGCACGGAAGGCAAGCAAAGAGTAACGGAAGGCAAGGAATGCAAGGCAAAGCAAGGCAACGCAAGCAAGGCTATGGCAAGGTGAAAAAAAGCTAAGGCAGGACAACGCAAGGCTAGGCAATGCACGGAAGGCAAGCAAAGAGTAACGGAATGGAAGGAAGGCAAGGCAAAGCAAGGCAAAGCAAGCAAGGCTATGGCAAGGTGAAACAAGGCTAAGGCACCACAACGCACGGCTAGGCAATGCACGGCCAGCCAAAGAAAAGGTAACGCAAGTCAAGGCACTGTGAGGCAAGGCAAGGCTAATGCACGACAGCGCAAGGCTAGGCAATGCACGGAAGGCAAGCAAAGAGTAACGGAAACCAAGGAAGGCAAGGGAAAGCAAGGCAAGGCAAGGGTAACGGAAGGAACGGCACGGCAAGGGAAAACAAGCCTAAGGCACGAAAACGCAAGGCTAGGAAATGCACGGCAAGGCAAGGAAAGGGTAACGCCAGGCAAGGCACGGTCAGGCAAGGCAAGGCTAATGCACGGCAAGGCAAGGAAAGGGTAACGCAAGGCATGGCACTGTCAGGCGAGGCAAGGCTAAGGCACGACAACGCAAGGCTAGGCAATGCACGGAAGGAAAGCAAAGAGTAACGGAAACCAAGGAAGGCAAGGGAAAGCAAGGCAAGGCAAGGGTAACGGAAGGAACGGCACGGCAAGGGGAAACAAGGCTAAGGCACGACAACGCACGGCTAGGCAATGCACGGCAAGGCAAGGAAAGGGTAACGCCAGGCAAGGCACGGTCAGGCAAGGCAAGGCTAATGCCCGACAAGGCAAGGCTAGGCAGTGCACAGCAAGGCAAGGAAAGGGTAACGCAAGGCAAGGCACGGTGAGGCAAGGCAAGGCTGACGCACGACAACGCACGGCTAGGCAATGCACGGCAAGGCAAGGAAAGGGTAACGCAAGGCAAGGCACGGTCAGGCGAGGCAAGGCTAAGGCACGACAACGCAAGGCTAGGCAATGCACGGAAGGCAAGCAAAGAGTAACGGAAGGCAAGGAAGGCAAGGGAAAGCAGGGGAAGGCAAGGGTAACGGAAGGAACGGCACGGTAAGTGGAAACAAGGCTATGGCACGACAACGCAGGGCTAGGCAATGCACGGCAAGGCAAGGAAAGGGTAACGCAAGGCAAGGCACGGTCAGGCGAGGCAAGGGTAATGTACGACAACGCAAGGCTACGCAGTGCACGGCTAGGCAAGGAAAGAGTAACGGAAGGAAAGGAAGGCAAGGCAAAGCAAGGCAAAGCAAGCAAGGCTATGGCAAGGTGAAACAAGGCTAAGGCACCACAACGCACGGCTAGGCAATGCACGGCCAGCCAAGGAAAAGGTAACGCAAGGCAAGGCACTGTGAGGCAAGGCAAGGCTAATGCACGACAGCGCAAGGCTAGGCAATGCACGGAAGGCAAGCAAAGAGTAACGGAAACCAAGGAAGTCAAGGGAAAGCAAGGCAAGGCAAGGGTAACGGAAGGAACGGCACGGCAAGGGGAAACAAGGCTAAGGCACGACAACGCAGGGCTAGGCAATGCACGGCAAGGCAAGGAAAGGGTAACGCAAGGCAAGTCACGGTCAGGCAAGGCAAGGCTAATGCACGGCAAGGCAAGGAAAGGGTAACGCAAGGCATGGCACTGTCAGGCGAGGCAAGGCTAAGGCACGACAACGCAAGGCTAGGCAATGCACGGAAGGAAAGCAAAGAGTAACGGAAGGCAAGGAAAGCAAGGGAAAGCAAGGCAAGGCAAGGGTAACGGAAGGAACGGCACGAAAAGGGGAAACAAGGCTAAGGCACGACAACACAGTGCTAGGCAATGCAGGGCAAGGCAAGTAAAGGGTAACGCAAGGCAAGGCACGGTTTGGGGAGGCAAGGCTAATGCACGACCACGCAAGGCTAGGCAATGCACGGAAGGCAAGCAAAGAGTAACGGAAGGCAAGGAATGCAAGGCAAAGCAAGGTAACGCAAGCAAGGCTATGGCAAGGTGAAAGAAGGCTAAGGCACGACAACGCAAGGCTAGGCAATGCACGGAAGGCAAGCAAAGAGTAACGGAAGGCAAGGAAGGCAAGGCAAAGCAAGGGAACGCAAGCAAGGCTATGGCAAGGTGAAAAAAGGCTAAGACACGACAACGCAAGGCTAGGCAATGCACGGAAGGCAAGCAAAGAGTAACGGAAGGCAAGGAAGGCAAGGCAAAGCAAGGCAAAGCAAGCAAGGCTATGGCAAGGTGAAACAAGGCTAAGGCACCACAACGCACGGCTAGGCAATGCACGGCCAGCCAAGGAAAAGGTAACGCAAGGCAAGGCACTGTGAGGCAAGGCAAGGCTAATGCACGACAGCGCAAGGCTAGGCAATGCACGGAAGGCAAGCAAAGAGTAACGGAAGGCAAGGAATGCAAAGGAAAGCAGGGGAAGGCAAGGGTAACGAAAGGAACGCCACGGTAAGGGGAAACCACGCTAAGGCACGAGAACACAGGGCTAGGCAATGCAGGGCAAGGCAAGGAAAGGGTAACGCAAGGCAAGGCACGGTTTGGGGAGGCAAGGCTAATGCACGACAACGCAAGGCTAGGCAATGCACGGAAGGCAAGCAAAGAGTAACGGAAGGCAAGGAAGGCAAGGGAAAGCATGGCAAGGCAAGGGTAACGGAAGGAACGGCACGGCAAGGGGAAACAAGGCTAAGGCACGACAACGCACGGCTAGGCAATGCACGGCAAGGCAAGGAAAGGGTAACGCCAGGCAAGGCACGGTCAGGCAAGGCAAGGCTAATGCCCGACAAGGCAAGGCTAGGCAGTGCACAGCAAGGCAAGGAAAGGGTAACTCAAGGCAAGGTACGGTCAGGCCAGGCAAGGCTAATGCACGACAACGCAAGGCTAGGCAATGCACGGAAGACAAACAAAGAGTAACGGAAGGCAAGGAAGGCAAGGGAAACCAAGGCAAGGCAAGGGTAACGGAAGGAACGGCTCGGCAAGGGGAAACAAGGCTAAGGCACGGCAACGCAGGGCTAGGCAATGCACGGCAAGGCAAGGAAAGGGTAACGCAAGGCAAGGCACTGTCAGGCGAGGCAAAGCTAATGCACGCCATCGCAAGGCTAGGCAGTGCACGGTTAGGGAAGGAAAGAGTAACGGAAGGAAAGGAAGGCAAGGCAAAGAATGGCAAGGCAAGTGTAACAACAGGCACGGCACGGCAAGGGGAAACAAGGCTAAGGAACGACAACGCAAGGCTAGGCAATGCACGGAAGGCAAGCAAAGAGTAACGGAAGGCAAGGAATGCAAAGGAAAGCAGGGGAAGCCAAGGGTAACGAAAGGAACGGCACGGTAAGGGGAAACAAGGCTAAGGCACGACAACAGAGGGCTAGGCAATGCAGGGCAAGGCAAGGAAAGGGAACGCAAGGCAAGGCACGGTTTGGGGAGGCAAGGCTAATGCACGACAACGCAAGGCTAGGCAATGCACGGAAGGCAAGCAAAGAGTAACGGAAGGCAAGGAAGGCAAGGGAAAGCAAGGCAAGGCAAGGGTAACGGAAGGAACGGCACGGCAAGGGGAAACAAGGCTAAGGCACGGCAACGCACGGCTAGGCAATGCACGGCAAGGCAAGGGAAGGGTAACGCAAGGCAAGGCACGGTGAGGCAAGGCAAGGCTGATGCACGACAACGCACGGCTAGGCAATGCACGGCAAGGCAAAGAAAGGGTAACGCAAGGCAAGGCACGGTCAGGCGAGGCAAGGCTAAGGCTCGACAACGCAAGGCTAGGCAATTCACGCAAGGCAAGCAAAGAGTAACGGAAGGCAAGGAAGGCAAGGGAAAGCAGGGGAAGGCAAGGGTAACGGAAGGAACGGCACGGTAAGGGGAAACAAGGCTAAGGCACGACAACGCACGGCTAGGCAATGCACGGCAAGGCAAGGAAAGGGTAACGCAAGGCAAGGCACGGTCAGGCAAGGCAAGGGTAATGCACGACAACGCAAGGCTACGCAGTGCACGGCTAGGCAAGGAAAGAGTAACGGAAGGAAAGGAAGGCAAGGCAAAGCAAGGCAAGGCAAGTGTAACAAAAGGCACGGCAAGGCAAGGGGAAACAAGGCTAAGGCACGGCAACGCAAGGCTAAGCATTGCAAAGCCAGGGAAGGAAAGGGTAACGCAAGGCAAGGCACGGTAAGGCAAAGCGAGGCTAATGCACGACAACGCACGGCTAGGCAATGCACGGCAAGGCAAGGAAATGGTAACGCAAGGCAAGGCACGGTTAGGCGAGGCAAGGGTAAGGCACGACAACGCAAGGCTAGGCAATGCACGGAAGGCAAGCAAAGAGTAACGGAAGGCAAGGAATACAAGGCAAAGCAAGGCAACGCAAGCAAAGCAATGGCAAGGTGAAAAAAGGCTAAGGCACGACAACGCAAGGCTAGGCAATGCAAGGAAGGCAAGCAAAGAGTAACGGAATGGAAGGGAGGCAAGGCAAAGCAAGGCAAAGCAAGCAAGGCTATGGCAAGGTGAAACAAGGCCAAGGCACCACAACGCACGGCTAGGCAATGCACGGCCAGCCAAAGAAAAGGTAACGCAAGTCAAGGCACTGTGAGGCAAGGCAAGGCTAATGCACGACAGCGCAAGGCTAGGCAATGCACGGAAGGCAAGCAAAGAGTAACGGAAACCAAGGAAGGCAAGGGAAAGCAAGGCAAGGCAAGGGTAACGGAAGGAACGGCACGGCAAGGGAAAACAAGCCTAAGGCACGAAAACGCACGGCTAGGAAATGCACGGCAAGGCAAGGAAAGGGTAACGCCAGGCAAGGCACGGTCAGGCAAGGCAAGGCTAATGCACGGCAAGGCAAGGAAAGGGTAACGCAAGGCATGGCACTGTCAGGCGAGGCAAGGCTAAGGCACGACAACGCAAGGCTAGGCAATGCACGGAAGGAAAGCAAAGAGTAACGGAAGGCAAGGAAAGCAAGGGAAAGAAAGGCAAGGCAAGGGTAACGGAAGGAACGGCACGAAAATGGGAAACAAGGCTAAGGCACGACAACACAGGGCTAGGCAATGCAGGGCAAGGCAAGTAAAGGGTAACGCAAGGCAAGGCACGGTTTGGGGAGGCAAGGCTAATGCACGACAACGCAAGCTAGGCAATGCACGGAAGGCAAGCAAAGAGTAACGGAAGGCAAGGAAGGCAAGGGAAAGCAAGGCAAGGCAAGCAAGGCTATGGCAAGGTGAAAAAAGGCTAAGGCACGACCACGCAAGCCTAGGCAATGCACGGAAGGCAAGCAAAGAGTAACGGAAACCAAGGAAGGCAAGGGAAAGCAAGGCAAGGCAAGGGTAACGGAAGGAACGGCACGGCAAGGGGAAACAAGGCTAAGGCACGACAACGCACGGCTAGGCAATGCACGGCAAGGCAAGGAAAGGGTAACGCCAGGCAAGGCACGGTCAGGCAAGGCAAGGCTAATGCCCGACAAGGCAAGGCTAGGCAGTGCACAGCAAGGCAAGGAAAGGGTAACGCAAGGCAAGGCACTGTGAGGCAAGGCAAGGCTAATGCACGACAGCGCAAGGCTAGGCAATGCACGGCAAGGCAAGGAAAGGGTAACGCAAGGCAAGTCACGGTCAGGCAAGGCAAGGCTAATGCACGGCAAGGCAAGGAAAGGGTAACGCAAGGCATGGCACTGTCAGGCGAGGCAAGGCTAAGGCACGACAACGCAAGGCTAGGCAATGCACGGAAGGAAAGCAAAGAGTAACGGAAGGCAAGGAAAGCAAGGGAAAGCAAGGCAAGGCAAGGGTAACGGAAGGAACGGCACGGCAAGGGGAAACAAGGCTAAGGCACGACAACACAGGGCTAGGCAATGCAGGGCAAGGCAAGGAAAGGGTAACGCAAGGCAAGGCACGGTTTGGGGAGGCAAGGCTAATGCACGACAACGCAAGGCTAGGCAATGCACGGAAGGCAAGCAAAGAGTAACGGAAGGCAAGGAATGCAAGGCAAAGCAAGGCAACGCAAGCAAAGCTATGGCAAGGTGAAAAAAGGCTAAGGCACGACAACGCACGGCTAGGCAATGCACGGCAAGGCAAGGAAAGGGTAACGCAAGGCAAGGCACGGTCAGGCGAGGCAAGGGTAATGCACGACAACGCAAGGCTACGCAGTGCACGGCTAGGCAAGGAAAGAGTAACGGAAGGAAAGGAAGGCAAGGCAAAGCAAGGCAAGGCAAGTGTAACAAAAGGCACGGCAAGGCAAGGTGAAAAAAGGCTAAGGCACGGCAACGCACGGCTAGGCAATGCACGGCCAGGCAAGGAAAGGGTAACGCAAGGCAAGGCACGGTAAGGCAAGGCGAGGCTAATGCACGACAACGCACGGCTAGGCAATGCACGGCAAGGCAAGGAAAGGGTAACGCAAGGCAAGGCACGGTCAGGCGAGGCAAGGCTAAGGCACGACCACGCAAGGCTAGGCAATGCACGGAAGGCAAGCAAAGAGTAAAGGAAGGCAAGGAAGGGAAGGCAAAGCAAGGCAACGCAAGCAAGGCTATGGCAAGGTGAAAAAAGGCTAAGACACGACAACGCAAGGCTAGGCAATGCACGGAAGGCAAGCAAAGAGTAACGGAAGGCAAGGAAGGCAAGGGAAAGCAAGGCAAGGCAAGCAAGGCTATGGCAAGGTGAAACAAGGCTAAGGCACCACAACGCACGGCTAGGCAATGCACGGCCAGCCAAGGAAAAGGTAACGCAAGGCAAGGCACTCTGAGGCAAGGCAAGGCTAATGCACGACAGCGCAAGGCTAGGCAATGCACGGAAGGCAGGCAAAGAGTAACGGAAGGCAAGGAATGCAAAGGAAAGCAGGGGAAGGCAAGGGTAACGAAAGGAACGGCACGGTAAGGGGAAACCACGCTAAGGCACGAGAACACAGGGCTAGGCAATGCAGGGCAAGGCAAGGAAAGGGTAACGCAAGGCAAGGCACGGTTTGGGGAGGCAAGGCTAATGCACGACAACGCAAGGCTAGGCAATGCACGGAAGGCAAGCAAAGAGTAACGGAAACCAAGGAAGGCAAGGGAAAGCAAGGCAAGGCAAGGGTAACGGAAGGAACGGCACGGCAAGGGGAAACAAGGCTAAGGCACGACAACCCACGGCTAGGCAATGCACGGCAAGGCAAGGAAAGGGTAACGCAAGGCAAGGCACGGTCAGGCAAGGCAAGGCTAATGCCCGACAAGGCAAGGCTAGGCAGTGCACAGCAAGGCAAGGAAAGGGTAACGCAAGGCAAGGTACGGTCAGGCGAGGCAAGGCTAATGCACGACAACGCAAGGCTAGGCAATGCACGGAAGGCAAGCAAAGAGTAACGGAAGGCAAGGAAGGCAAGGGAAACCAAGGCAAGGCAAGGGTAACGGAAGGAACGGCTCGGCAAGGGGAAACAAGGCTAAGGCACGGCAACGCAAGGCTAGGCAATGCACGGCAAGGCAAGGAAAGGGTAACGCAAGGCAAGGCACTGTCAGGCGAGGCAAAGCTAATGCACGCCATCGCAAGGCTAGGCAGTGCACGGTTAGGGAAGGAAAGAGTAACGGAAGGAAAGGAAGGCAAGGCAAAGAATGGCAAGGCAAGTGTAACAACAGGCACGGCACGGCAAGGGGAAACAAGGCTAAGGAACGACAACGCAGGGCTAGGCAATGCACGGCAAGGCAAGGAAAGAGTAACGGAAGGCAAGGAAGGCAAGGGAAAGCAGGGGAAGGCAAGGGTAACGAAAGGAACGGCACGGTAAGGGGAAACAAGGCTAAGGCACGACAACAGAGGGCTAGGCAATGCAGGGCAAGGCAAGGAAAGGGAACGCAAGGCAAGGCACGGTTTGGGGAGGCAAGGCTAATGCACGACAACGCAAGGCTAGGCAATGCACGGAAGGCAAGCAAAGAGTAACGGAAGGCAAGGAAGGCAAGGGAAAGCAAGGCAAGGCAAGGGTAACGGAAGGAACGGCACGGCAAGGGGAAACAAGGCTAAGGCACGACAACGCACGGCTAGGCAATGCACGGCAAGGCAAGGGAAGGGTAACGCAAGGCAAGGCACGGTGAGGCAAGGCAAGGCTGATGCACGACAACGCACCCCTAGGCAATGCACGGCAAGGCAAAGAAAGGGTAACGCAAGGCAAGGCACGGTCAGGCGAGGCAAGGCTAAGGCTCGACAACGCAAGGCTAGGCAAATCACGACAAGGCAAGGAAAGAGCAACGGATGGCAAGGAAGGCAAGGGAAAGCAGGGGAAGGCAAGAGTAACGGAAGGAACGGCACGGTAAGGGGAAACAAGGCTAAGGCACGACAACGCAGGGCTAGGCAATGCACGGCAAGGCAAGGAAAGGGTAACGCAAGGCAAGGCACGGTCAGGCGAGGCAAGGGTAATGCACGACAACGCAAGGCTACGCAGTGCACGGCTCGGCAACGAAAGTGTAACGGAAGGAAAGGAAGGCAAGGCAAAGCAAGGCAAGGCAAGTGTAACAAAAGGCACGGCAAGGCAAGGGGAAACAAGGCTAAGGCACGGCAACGCAAGGCTAAGCAATGCAAAGCCAGGGAAGGAAAGGGTAACGCAAGGCAAGGCACGGTCAGGCAAGGCAAGGCTAATGCACGACAACGCAAGGCTAGGCAATGCACGGAAGGCAAGCAAAGAGTAACGGAAGGCAAGGAATGCAAGGCAAAGCAAGGCAACGCAAGCAAGGCTATGGCAAGGTGAAAAAAGGCTAAGGCAGGACAACGCAAGGCTAGGCAATGCACGGAAGGCAAGCGAAGAGTAACGGAATGGAAGGGAGGCAAGGCAAAGCAAGGCAAAGCAAGCAAGGCTATGGCAAGGTGAAACAAGGCCAAGGCACCACAACGCACGGCTAGGCAATGCACGGCCAGCCAAAGAAAAGGTAACGCAAGTCAAGGCACTGTGAGGCAAGGCAAGGCTTATGCACGACAGCGCAAGGCTAGGCAATGCACGGAAGGCAAGCAAAGAGTAACGGAAACCAAGGAAGGCAAGGGAAAGCAAGGCAAGGCAAGGGTAACGGAAGGAACGGCACGGTAAGGGGAAACAAGGCTAAGGCACGACAACGCACAGCTAGGCAATGCACGGCAAGGCAAGGAAAGGGTAACGGCAGGCAAGGCACGGTCAGGCAAGGCAAGGCTAATGCACGGCAAGGCAAGGAAAGGGTAACGCAGGGAATGGCACTGTCAGGCGAGACAAGGCTAAGGCACGACAACGCAAGGCTAGGCAATGCACGGAAGGAAAGCAAAGTGTAACGGAAGGCAAGGAAAGCAAGGGAAAGCAAGGCAAGGCAAGGGTAAAGGAAGGAACGGAACGAAAAGGGGAAACAAGGCTAAGGCACGACAACACAGGGCTAGGCAATGCAGGGCAAGGCAAGTAAAGGGTAACGCAAGTCAAGGCACGGTTTGGGGAGGCAAGGCTAATGCACGACAACGCAAGGCTAGGCAATGCACGGAAGGCAAGCAAATAGTAACGGAAGGCAAGGAATGCAAGGCAAAGCAAGGCAACGCAAGCAAGGCTATGGCAAGGTGAAAAAAGGCTAAGGCACGACCACGGAAGGCTAGGCAATGCACGGAAGGGAAGCAAAGAGTAACGGAAGGCAAGGAAGGCAAGGCAAAGCAAGGCAACGCAAGCAAGGCTATGGCAAGGTGAAAAAAGGCTAAGACACGACAACGCAAGGCTAGGCAATGCACGGAAGGCAAGCAAAGAGTAACGGAAGGCACGGAAGGCAAGGGAAAGCAAGGCAAAGCAAGCAAGGCTATGGCAAGGTGAAACAAGGCTAAGGCACCACAACGCACGGCTAGGCAATGCACGGCCAGCCAAGGAAAAGGTAACGCAAGGCAAGGCACTGTGAGGCAAGGCAAGGCTAATGCACGACAACGCAAGGCTAGGCAATGCACGGAAGGCAAGCAAAGAGTAACGGAAGGCAAGGAATGCAAAGGAAAGCAGGGGAAGGCAAGGGTAACGAAAGGAACGGCACGGTAAGGGGAAACAAGGCTAAGGCACGACAACACAGGGCTAGGCAATGCAGGGCAAGGCAAATAAAGGGTAACGCAAGGCAATGCACGGTCAGGCGAGGCAAGGCTAAGGCACGACAACGAGAGGCTAGGCAATGCACGGAAGGCAAGCAAAGAGTAACGGAAGGCAAGGAAGGCAAGGGAAAGCAAGGCAAGGCAAGGGTAACGGAAGGAACGGCACGGCAAGGGGAAACAAGGCTAAGGCACGGCAACGCACGGCTAGGCAATGCACGGCAAGGCAAGGAAAAGGTAACGCAAGGCAAAGCACCTTGAGGCAAGGCAAGGCTGATGCAGGACAACGCACGGCTAGGCAATGCACGGCAAGGCAAGGAAAGGGTAACGCAAGGCAAGGCACGGTCAGGCGAGGCAAGTCTAAGGCACGACAACGCAAGCCTAGGCAATGCACGGAAGGCAAGCAAAGAGTAACGGAAGGCAAGGAAGGCAAGGGAAAGCAGGGGAAGGCAAGGGTAACGAAAGGAACGGCACGGTAAGGGGAAACAACGCTAAGGCACGACAACACAGGGCTAGGCAATGCACGGCAAGGCAAGGAAAGGGTAACGCAAGGCAAGGCACGGTCAGGCAAGGCAAGGCTAATGCACGGCAAGGCAAGGAAAGGGTAACGCAAGGCAAGGCACTGTCAGGCGAGACAAGGCTAAGGCACGACAACGCAAGGCTAGGCAATTCACGGAAGGCAAGCAAAGAGTAACGGAAGGCAAGGAAAGCAAGGGAAAGCAAGGCAAGGCAAGGGTAAAGGAAGGAACGGAACGAAAAGGGGAAACAAGGCTAAGGCACGACAACACAGGGCTAGGCAATGCAGGGCAAGGCAAGTAAAGGGTAACGCAAGGCAAGGCACGGTTTGGGGAGGCAAGGCTAATGCACGACAACGCAAGGCTAGGCAATGCATGGAAGGCAAGCAAATAGTAACGGAAGGCAAGGAATGCAAGGCAAAGCAAGGCAACGCAAGCAAGGCTATGGCAAGGTGAAAAAAGGCTAAGGCACGACCACGGAAGGCTAGGCAATGCACGGAAGGGAAGCAAAGAGTAACGGAAGGCAAGGAAGGCAAGGCAAAGCAAGGCAACGCAAGCAAGGCTATGGCAAGGTGAAAAAAGGCTAAGACACGACAACGCAAGGCTAGGCAATGCACGGAAGGCAAGCAAAGAGTAACGGAAGGCACGGAAGGCAAGGGAAAGCAAGGCAAAGCAAGCAAGGCTATGGCAAGGTGAAACAAGGCTAAGGCACCACAACGCACGGCTAGGCAATGCACGGCCAGCCAAGGAAAAGGTAACGCAAGGCAAGGCACTGTGAGGCAAGGCAAGGCTAATGCACGACAACGCAAGGCTAGGCAATGCACGGAAGGCAAGCAAAGAGTAACGGAAGGCAAGGAAGGCAAGGGAAAGCAGGGGAAGGCAAGGGTAACGAAAGGAACGGCACGGTAAGGGGAAACAAGGCTAAGGCACGACAACACAGGGCTAGGCAATGCAGGGCAAGGCAAGGAAAGGGTAACGCAAGGCAATGCACGGTGAGGCAAGGCAAGGCTAATGCACGACAACGCAAGGCTAGGCAATGCACGGAAGGCAAGCAAAGAGTAACGGAAGGCAAGGAAGGCAAGGAACGGCACGGCAAGGGGAAACAAGGCTAAGGCACGGCAACGCACGGCTAGGCAATGCACGGCAAGGCAAGGAAAAGGTAACGCAAGGCAAAGCACCTTGAGGCAAGGCAAGGCTGATGCAGGACAACGCACGGCTAGGCAATGCACGGCAAGGCAAGGAAAGGGTAACGCAAGGCAAGGCACGGTCAGGCGAGGCAAGTCTAAGGCACGACAACGCAAGGCTAGGCAATGCACGAAAGGCAAGCAAAGAGTAACGGAAGGCAAGGAATGCAAAGGAAAGCAGGGGAAGGCAAGGGTAAGGAAAGGAACGGCACGGTAAGGGGAAACAAGGCTAAGGCACGACAACACAGGGCTAGGCAATGCAGGGCAAGGCAAGGAAAGGGTAACGCAAGGCAAGGCACGGTTTGGGGAGGCAAGGCTAATGCACGACAACGCAAGGCTAGGCAATGCACGGAAGGCAAGCAAAGAGTAACGGAAGGCAAGGAAGGCAAGGGAAAGCAAGGCAAGGCAAGGGTAACGGAAGGAACGGCACGGCAAGGGGAAACAAGGCTAAGGCACGGCAACGCACGGCTAGGCAATGCACGGCAAGGCAAGGAAAAGGTAACGGAAGGCAAAGCACCTTGAGGCAAGGCAAGGCTGATGCAGGACAACGCAAGGCTAGGCAATGCACGGCTAGGCAAGGAAAGAGTAACGCAAGGCAAGGCACGGTCAGGCGAGGCAAGGCTAAGGCACGACAACGCAAGGCTAGGCAATGCACGGAAGGCAAGCAAAGAGTAACGGAAGGCAAGGAAGGCAAGGGAAAGCAAGGGAAGGCAAGGGTAACCGAAGGAACGGCACGGCAAGGGGAAACAAGGCTAAGGCACCACAATGCACGGCTAGGCAAGGCAGGGCAAGGCAAGGAAAGGGTAACGCAAGGCTAGGCACGGTCAGGCGAGGCAAGGCTAAGGCACGACAACGCAAGGCTACGCAGTGCACGGCTAGGCAAGGAAAGAGTAACGGAAGGAAAGGAAGGCAAGGCAAAGCAAGGCAAGGCAAGTGTAACAAAAGGCACGGCACGGCAAGGGGAAACAAGGCTAAGGCACGGCAACGCAAGGCTAAGCAATGCACGGCAAGGCAAGGAAAGGGTAACGCAAGGCAAGGCACGGTAAGGCAAGGCAAGGCTAATGCACGACAACGCACGGCTAGGCAATGCACGGCAAGGCAAGGAAAGGGTAACGCAAGGCAAGGCACGGTGAGGCGAGGCAAGGCTAAGGCACGACAACGCAAGGCTATGCAATGCACGGAAGGCAAGCAAAGAGTAACGGAAGGCAAGGAAGGCAAGGCAAAGCAAGGCAACGCAAGCAAGTCTATGGCAAGGTGAAACAAGGCTAAGGCACGACAACGCACGGCTAGGCAATGCACGGCAAGGCAAGGAAAGGGTAACGCAAGGCAAGGCACTGTGAGGCGAGGCAAGGCTAATGCACGACAGCGCAAGGCTAGGCAATGCACGGAAGGCAAGCAAAGAGTAACGGAAACCAAGGAAGGCAAGGGAAAGCAAGGCAAGGCAAGGGTAACGGAAGGAACGGCACGGCAAGGGGAAACAAGGCTAAGGCACGACAACGCACGGCTAGGCAATGCACGGCAAGGCAAGGAAAGGGTAACGCCAGGCAAGGCACGGTCAGGCAAGGCAAGGCTAATGCACGACAAGGCAAGGCTAGGCAGTGTACGGCAAGGCAAGGAAAGGGTAACGCAAGGCAAGGCACGGTCAGGCGAGGCAAGGCTAAGGCACGACAACGCAAGGCTAGGCAATGCACGAAAGGCTAGCAAAGAGTAACGGAAGGCAAGGAAGGCAAGGGAAAGCAGGGGAAGGCAAGGGTAACGGAAGGAACGGCACGGTAAGGGGAAATAAGGCTAAGGCACGACAACGCAGGACTAGGCAATGCACGGCAAGGCAAGGAAAGGGTAACGCAAGGCAAGGCACGGTCAGACGAGGCAAGGGTAATGCACGACAACGCAAGGCTACGCAGTGCACGGCTAGGCAAGGAAGGGTAACGAAAGGAAAGGAAGGCAAGGCAAAGCAAGGCAAGGCAAGCAAGGCTATGGCAAGGTGAAAAAAGGCTAAGGCACGACAACGCAAGGCTAGGCAATGCACGGAAGGCAAGCAAAGAGTAACAGAAGGCAAGGAAGGCATAGGCGAGGCAAGGCTAAGGCACGACAACGCAAGGCTAGGCAATGCACGGAAGGCAAGCAAAGAGTAACGGAAGGCAAGGAAGGCAAGGCAAAGCAAGGCAACGCAAGCAAGGTTATGGCAAGGTGAAACAAGGCTAAGGCACCACAACGCACGGCTAGGCAATGCACGGCCAGCCAAGGAAAAGGTAACGCAAGGCAAGGCACTGTGAGGCAAGGCAAGGCTAATGCACGACAGCGCAAGGCTAGGCAATGCACGGAAGCCAAGTAAAGAGTAACGGAAACCAAGGAAGGCAAGGGAAAGCAAGGCAAGGCAAGGGTAACGGAAGGAACGGCACGGCAAGGGGAAACAAGGCTAAGGCACGACAACGCACGGCTAGGCAATGCACGGCCAGGCAAGGAAAGGGTAACGCAAGGCAAGGCACGGTCAGGCAAGGCAAGGCTAATGCCCGACAAGGCATGGCTAGGCAGTGCACAGCAAGGCAAGGAAAGGGTAACGCAAGGCAAGGCACGGTTTGGGGAGGCAAGGCTAATGCACGACAACGCAAGGCTAGGCAATGCACGGAAGGCAAGCAAAGAGTAACGGAAGGCAAGGAAGGCAAGGGAAACCAAGGCAAGGCAAGGGTAACGGAAGGAACGGCTCGGCAAGGGGAAACAAGGCTAAGGCACGTCAACGCAGGGCTAGGCAATGCACGGCAAGGCAAGGAAAGGGTAACGCAAGGCAAGGCACGGTCAGGCGAGGCAAGGCTAATGCACGACATCGCAAAGCTAGGCAGTGCACGGCTCGGCAAGGAAAGAGTAACGGAAGGAAAGGAAGGCAAGGCAAAGAATGGCAAGGCAAGTGTAACAACAGGCACTGCACGGCAAGGGGAAACAAGGCTAAGGCACGACAACGCAAGGCTAGGCAATGCACGGAAGGCAAGCAAAGAGTAACGGAAGGCAAGGAATGCAAAGGAAAGCAGGGGAAGGCAAGGGTAACGAAAGGAACGGCACGGTAAGGGGAAACAAGGCTAAGGCACGACAACAGAGGGCTAGGCAATGCACGGCAAGGCAAGGAAAGGGTAACGCAAGGCAAGGCACGGTTTGGGGAGGGAAGGCTAATGCACGACAACGCAAGGCTAGGCAATGCAAGGAAGGCAAGCAAAGAGTAACGGAAGGCAAGGAAGGCAAGGGAAAGCAAGGCAAGGCAAGGGTAACGGAAGGAACGGCACGGCAAGGGGAAACAAGGCTAAGGCACGAAAACGCACGGCTAGGCAATGCACGGCAAGGCAAGGAAAGGGTAACGCAAGGCAAGGCACGGTGAGGCAAGGCAAGGCTGATGCACGAAAACGCACGGCTAGGCAATTCACGGCAAGGTAATGAAAGGGTAACGCAAGGCAAGGCACGGTCAGGCGAGGCAAGGCTAAGGCACGACAACGCAAGGCTAGGCAATTCACGAAAGGCAAGCAAACAGTAACGGAAGGCAAGGAAGGCAAGGGAAAGCAGGGGAAGGCAAGGGTAACGGAAGGAACGGTACGGTAAGGGGAAACAAGGCTAAGGCACGACAACGCAGGGCTAGGCAATGCACGGCAAGGCAAGGAAAGGGTAACGCAAGGCAAGGCACGGTCAGGCGAGGCAAGGGTAATGCACGACAACGCAAGGCTAGGCAATGCACGGAAGGCAAGCAAAGAGTAACGGAAGGCAAGGAAGGCAAGGGAAAGGAGGGGAAGGCAAGGGTAACGGAAGGAACGGCAGGGTAAGGGGAAACAAGGCTAAGGCACGACAACGCAAGGCTAAGCAATGCAAAGCCAGGGAAGGAAAGGGTAACGCAAGGCAAGGCACGGTAAGGCAAGGCGAGGCTAATGCACGACAACGCACGGCTAGGCAATGCACGGCAAGGCAAGGAAAGGGTAACGCAGGGCAAGGCACGGTTAGGCGAGGCAAGGGTAAGGCACGACAACGCAAGGCTAGGCAATGCACGGAAGGCAAGCAAAGAGTAACGGAAGGCAAGGAATGCAAGGCAAACAAGGCAACGCAAGCAAGGCTATGGCAAGGTGAAAAAAGGATAAGGCAGGACAACGCAAGGCTAGGCAATGCACGGAAGGCAAGCAAAGAGTAACGGAATGGAAGGAAGGCAAGGCAAAGCAAGGCAAAGCAAGCAAGGCTATGGCAAGGTGAAACAAGGCTAAGGCACCACAACGCACGGCTAGGCAATGCACGGCCAGCCAAAGAAAAGGTAACGCAAGTCAAGGCACTGTGAGGCAAGGCAAGGCTAATGCACGACAGCGCAAGGCTAGGCAATGCACGGAAGGCAAGCAAAGAGTAACGGAAACGAAGGAAGGCAAGGGAAAGCAAGGCAAGGCCAGGGTAATGGAAGGAACGGCACGGCAAGGGGAAACAAGGCTAAGGCACGACAACGCACGGCTAGGCAATGCACGGCAAGGCAAGGAAAGGGTAACGCCAGTCAAGGCACGGTCAGGCAAGGCAAGGCTAATGCCCGACAAGGCAAGGCTAGGCAGTGCACAGCAAGGCAAGGAAAGGGTAACGCAAGGCAAGGCACGGTGAGGCGAGGCAAGGCTGATGCAAGACAACGCACGGCTAGGCAATGCACGGCAAGGCAAGGAAAGGGTAACGCAAGGCAAGGCACGGTCAGGCGAGGCAAGGCTAAGGCACGACAACGCAAGGCTAGGCAATGCACGAAAGGCAAGCAAAGAGTAACGGAAGGCAAGGAAGGCAAGGGAAAGCAGGGGAAGGCAAGGGTAACGGAAGGAACGGCACGGTAAGGGGAAACAAGGCTAAGGCACGACAACGCAGGGTTAGGCAATGCACGGCAAGGCAGGGAAAGGGTAATGCAAGGCAAGGCACGGTCAGGCGAGGCAAGGGTAATGCACGACAACGCAAGGCTACGCAGTGCACGGCTAGGCAAGGAAAGAGTAACGGAAGGAAAGGAAGGAAAGGCAAAGCAAGGCAAGGCAAGTGTAACAAAAGGCACGGCACGGCAAGGAGAAACAAGGCTAAGGCACGGCAACGCAAAGCTAAGCAATGCACGGCCAGGCAAGGAAAGGGTAACGCAAGGCAAGGCACGGTAAGGCAAGGCGAGGCTAATGCACGACAACACACGGCTAGGCAATGCACGGAAGGCAAGCAAAGAGTAACGGAATGTAAGGAAGGCAAGGCAAAGCAGGGCAAAGCAAGCAAGGCCATGGCAAGGTGAAACAAGGCTAAGGCACCACAACGCACGGCTAGGCAATGCACGGCCAGCCAAGGAAAAGGTAACGGAAGGCAAGGCACTGTGAGGCAAGGCAAGGCTAATGCACGACAGCGGAAGGCTAGGCAATGCACGGAAGGCAAGCAAAGTGTAACGGAAACCAAGGAAGGCAAGGGAAAGCAAGGCAAGGCAAGGGTAACGGAAGGAACGGCACGGCAAGGGGAAACAAGGTTAAGGTACGGCAACGCAAGGCTAGGCAATGCACGGCAAGGCAAGGAACGGGTAACGCCAGGCAAGGCACGGTCAGGCAAGGCAAGGCTAATGCCCGACAAGGCAAGGCTAGGCATTGCACAGCAAGGCAAGGAAAGGCTAACGCAAGGCAAGGTACGGTCAGGCGAGGCAAGGCTAAGGCACGACAACGCAAGGCTAGGCAATGCACGGAAGGCAAGCAAAGAGTAACGGAAGGGAAGGAAGGCAAGGGAAAGCAAGGCAAGGCAAGGGTAACGGAAGGAACGGCTCGGCAAGGGGAAACAAGGCTAAGGCACGGCAACGCAGGGCTAGGCAATGCACGGCAAGGCAAGGAAAGGGTAACGCAAGGCAAGGCACTGTCAGGCGAGGCAAAGCTAATGCACGACATCGCAAGGCTAGGCAGTGCACGGCTAGGGAAGGAAAGAGTAACGGAAGGAAAGGAAGGCAAGGCAAAGAATGGCAAGGCAAGTGTAACAACAAGCACGGCACGGCAAGGGGAAACAAGGCTAAGGAACGACAACGCAAGGCTAGGCAATGCACGGAAGGCAAGCAAAGAGTAACGGAAGGCAAGGAATGCAAAGGAAAGCAGGGGAAGGCAAGGGTAACGAAAGGAACGGCACGGGAAGGGGAAACAAGGCTAAGGCACGACAACAGAGGGCTAGGCAATGCAGGGCAAGGCATGGAAGGGGTAACGCAAGGCAAGGCACGGTTTGGGGAGGCAAGGCTAATGCACGACAACGCAAGGCTAGGCAATGCACGGAAGGAAGCAAAGAGTAACGGAAGGCAAGGGAAAGCAAGGCAAGGCAAGTGTAACAAAAGGCACGGCAAGGCAAGGGGAAACAAGGCTAAGGCACGGCAACGCAAGGCTAAGCAATGCAAAGCCAGGGAAGGAAAGGGTAACGCAAGGCAAGGCACGGTAAGGCAAGGCGAGGCTAATGCACGACAACGCACGGCTAGGCAATGCACGGCAAGGCAAGGAAAGGGTAACGCAGGGCAAGGCACGGTTAGGCGAGGCAAGGGTAAGGCACGACAACGCAAGGCTAGGCAATGCACGGAAGGCAAGCAAAGAGTAACGGAAGGCAAGGAATGCAAGGCAAACAAGGCAACGCAAGGAAGGCTATGGCAAGGTGAAAAAAGGCTAAGGCAGGACAACGCAAGGCTAGGCAATGCACGGAAGGCAAGCAAAGAGTAACGGAATGGAAGGAAGGCAAGGCAAAGCAAGGCAAAGCAAGCAAGGCTATGGCAAGGTGAAACAAGGCTAAGGCACCACAACGCACGGCTAGGCAATGCACGGCCAGCCAAAGAAAAGGTAACGCAAGTCAAGGCACTGTGAGGCAAGGCAAGGCTAATGCACGACAGCGCAAGGCTAGGCAATGCACGGAAGGCAAGCAAAGAGTAACGGAAACGAAGGAAGGCAAGGGAAAGCAAGGCAAGGCCAGGGTAACGGAAGGAACGGCACGGCAAGGGGAAACAAGGCTAAGGCACGACAACGCAAAGCTAAGCAATGCACGGCCAGGCAAGGAAAGGGTAACGCAAGGCAAGGCACGGTAAGGCAAGGCGAGGCTAATGCACGACAACGGACGGCTAGGCAAAGCACGGAAGGCAAGCAAAGAGTAACGGAATGTAAGGAAGGCAAGGCAAAGCAAGGCAACGCAAGCAAGGCTATGGCAAGGTGAAACAAGGCTAAGGCACCACAACGCACGGCTAGGCAATGCACGGCCAGCCAAGGAAAAGGTAACGCAAGGCAAGGCACTGTGAGGCAAGGCAAGGCTAATGCACGACAGCGCAAGGCTAGGCAATGCACGGAAGGCAAGCAAAGTGTAACGGAAACCAAGGAAGGCAAGGGAAAGCAAGGCAAGGCAAGGGTAACGGAAGGAACGGCACGGCAAGGGGAAACAAGGTTAAGGCACGACAACGCACGGCTAGGCAATGCACGGCAAGGCAAGGAACGGGTAACGCCAGGCAAGGCACGGTCAGGCAAGGCAAGGCTAATGCCCGACAAGGCAAGGCTAGGCAGTGCACAGCAAGGCAAGGAAAGGGTAACGCAAGGCAATGTACGGTCAGGCGAGGCAAGGCTAATGCACGACAAGGCAAGGCTAGGCAATGCACGGAAGGCAAGCAAAGAGTAACGGAAGGCAAGGAAGGCAAGGGAAACCAAGGCAAGGCAAGGGTAACGGAAGGAACGGCTCGGCAAGGGGAAACAAGGCTAAGGCACGGCAACGCAGGGCTAGGCAATGCACGGCAAGGCAAGGAAAGGGTAACGCAAGGCAAGGCACTGTCAGGCGAGGCAAAGCTAATGCACGACATCGCAAGGCTAGGCAGTGCACGGCTAGGGAAGTAAAGAGTAACGGAAGGAAAGGAAGGCAAGGCAAAGAATGGCAAGGCAAGTGTAACAACAAGCACGGCACGGCAAGGGGAAACAAGGCTAAGGAACGAAAACGCAAGGCTAGGCAATGCACGGAAGGCAAGCAAAGAGTAACGGAAGGCAAGGAATGCAAAGGAAAGCAGGGGAAGGCAAGGGTAACGGAAGGAACGGCACGGCAAGGGGAAACAAGGCTAAGGCACGACAACACAGGGCTAGGCAATGCAGGGCAAGGCAAGGAAGGGGTAACGCAAGGCAAGGCACGGTTTGGGGAGGCAAGGCTAATGCACGACAACGCAAGGCTAGGCAATGCACGGAAGGCAAGCAAAGAGTAACGGAAGGCAAGGGAAAGCAAGGCAAGGCAAGTGTAACAAAAGGCACGGCAAGGCAAGGGGAAACAAGGCTAAGGCACGGCAACGCAAGGCTAAGCAATGCAAAGCCAGGGAAGGAAAGGGTAACGCAAGGCAAGGCAACGGTAAGGCAAGGCGAGGCTAATGCACGACAACGCACGGCTAGGCAATGCACGGCAAGGCAAGGAAAGGGTAACGCAGGGCAAGGCACGGTTAGGCGAGGCAAGGGTAAGGCACGACAACGCAAGGCTAGGCAATGCAAGGAAGGCAAGCAAAGAGTAACGGAAGGCAAGGAATGCAAGGCAAACAAGGCAACGCAAGCAAGGCTATGGCAAGGTGAAAAAAGGCTAAGGCAGGACAACGCAAGGCTAGGCAATGCACGGAAGGCAAGCAAAGAGTAACGGAATGGAAGGAAGGCAAGGCAAAGCAAGGCAAAGCAAGCAAGGCTATGGCAAGGTGAAACAAGGCTAAGGCACCACAACGCACGGCTAGGCAATGCACGGCCAGCCAAAGAAAAGGTAACGCAAGTCAAGGCACTGTGAGGCAAGGCAAGGCTAATGCACGACAGCGCAAGGCTAGGCAATGCACGGAAGGCAAGCAAAGAGTAACGGAAACGAAGGAAGGCAAGGGAAAGCAAGGCAAGGCCAGGGTAACGGAAGGAACGGCACGGCAAGGGGAAACAAGGCTAAGGCACGACAACGCACGGCTAGGCAATGCACGGCAAGGCAAGGAAAGGGTAACGCCAGTCAAGGCACGGTCAGGCAAGGCAAGGCTAATGCCCGACAAGGCAAGGCTAGGCAGTGCACAGCAAGGCAAGGAAAGGGTAACGCAAGGCAAGGCACGGTGAGGCGAGGCAAGGCTGATGCAAGACAACGCACGGCTAGGCAATGCACGGCAAGGCAAGGAAAGGGTAACGCAAGGCAAGGCACGGTCAGGCGAGGCAAGGCTAAGGCACGACAACGCAAGGCTAGGCAATGCACGAAAGGCAAGCAAAGAGTAACGGAAGGCAAGGAAGGCAAGGGAAAGCAGGGGAAGGCAAGGGTAACGGAAGGAACGGCACGGTAAGGGGAAACAAGGCTAAGGCACGACAACGCAGGGCTAGGCAATGCACGGCAAGGCAGGGAAAGGGTAACGCAAGGCAAGGCACGGTCAGGCGAGGCAAGGGTAATGCACGACAACGCAAGGCTACGCAGTGCACGGCTAGGCAAGGAAAGAGTAACGGAAGGAAAGGAAGGAAAGGCAAAGCAAGGCAAGGCAAGTGTAACAAAAGGCACGGCACGGCAAGGAGAAACAAGGCTAAGGCACGGCAACGCAAAGCTAAGCAATGCACGGCCAGGCAAGGAAAGGGTAACGCAAGGCAAGGCACGGTAAGGCAAGGCGAGGCTAATGCACGACAACACACGGCTAGGCAATGCACGGAAGGCAAGCAAAGAGTAACGGAAGGCAAGGAATGCAAGGCAAAGCAAGGCAACGCAAGCAAGGCCATGGCAAGGTGAAACAAGGCTAAGGCACCACAACGCACGGCTAGGCAATGCACGGCCAGCCAAGGAAAAGGTAACGGAAGGCAAGGCACTGTGAGGCAAGGCAAGGCTAATGCACGACAGCGGAAGGCTAGGCAATGCACGGAAGGCAAGCAAAGTGTAACGGAAACCAAGGAAGGCAAGGGAAAGCAAGGCAAGGCAAGGGTAACGGAAGGAACGGCACGGCAAGGGGAAACAAGGCTAAGGCACGACAACGCACGGCTAGGCAATGCACGGCAAGGCAAGGAACGGGTAACGCCAGGCAAGGCACGGTCAGGCAAGGCAAGGCTAATGCCCGACAAGGCAAGGCTAGGCAGTGCACAGCAAGGCAAGGAAAGGGTAACGCAAGGCAATGTACGGTCAGGCGAGGCAAGGCTAATGCACGACAACGCAAGGCTAGGCAATGCACGGAAGGCAAACAAAGAGTAACGGAAGGCAAGGAAGGCAAGGGAAACCAAGGCAAGGCAAGGGTAACGGAAGGAACGGCTCGGCAAGGGGAAACAAGGCTAAGGCACGGCAACGCAGGGCTAGGCAATGCACGGCAAGGCAAGGAAAGGGTAACGCAAGGCAAGGCACTGTCAGGCGAGGCAAAGCTAATGCACGACATCGCAAGGCTAGGCAGTGCACGGCTAGGGAAGGAAAGAGTAACGAAAGGAAAGGAAGGCAAGGCAAAGAATGGCAAGGCAAGTGTAACAACAAGCACGGCACGGCAAGGGGAAACAAGGCTAAGGCACGACAACGCAAGGCTAGGCAATGCACGGAAGGCAAGCAAAGAGTAACGGAAGGCAAGGAATGCAAAGGAAAGCAGGGGAAGGCAAGGGTAACGAAAGGAACGGCACGGTAAGGGGAAACAAGGCTAAGGCACGACAACAGAGGGCTAGGCAATGCAGGGCAAGGCAAGGAAAGGGTAACGCAAGGCAAGGCACGGTTTGGGGAGGCAAGGGTAATGCACGACAACGCAAGGCTAGGCAATGCACGGAAGGAAGCAAAGAGTAACGGAAGGCAAGGGAAAGCAAGGCAAGGCAAGGGTAACGGAAGGAACGGCACGGCAAGGGGAAACAAGGCTAAGGCACGGCAACGCACGGCTAGGCAATGCACGGCAAGGCAAGGAAAGGGTAACGCAAGGCAAGGCACGGTGAGGCAAGGCAAGGCTGATGCACGACAACGCACGGCTAGGCAATGCACGTCAAGGCAAAGAAAGGGTAACGGAAGGCAAGGCACGGTCAGGCGAGGCAAGGCTAAGGCACGACAACGCAAGGCTAGGCAATTCACGAAAGTCAAGCAAAGGGTAACGGAAGGCAAGGAAGGCAAGGGAAAGCAGGGGAAGGCAAGGGTAACGGAAGGAACGGCACGGTAAGGGGAAACAAGGCTAAGGCACGACAACGCAGGGCTAGGCAATGCACGGCAAGGCAAGGAAAGGGTAACGCAAGGCAAGGCACGGTCAGGCGAGGCAAGGGTAATGCACGACAACGCAAGGCTACGCAGTGCACGGCTAGGCAAGGAAAGAGTAACGGAAGGAAAGGAAGGCAAGGCAAAGCAAGGCAAGGCAAGTGTAACAAAAGGCACGGCAAGGCAAGGGGAAACAAGGCTAAGGCACGGCAACGCAAGGTTAAGCATTGCAAAGCCAATGAAGGAAAGGGTAACGCAAGGCAAGGCACGGTAAGGCAAGGCGAGGCTAATGCACGACAACGCACGGCTAGGCAATGCAGGGCAAGGCAAGGAAAGGGTAACGCAAGGCAAGGCACGGTCAGGCGAGGCAAGGGTAAGGCACGACAACGCAAGGCTAGGCAATGCACGGAAGGCAAGCAAAGAGTAACGGAAGGCAAGGAATGCAAGGCAAACAAGGCAACGCAAGCAAGGCTATGGCAAGGTGAAGAAAGGCTAAGGCAGGACAACGCAAGGCTAGGCAATGCACGGAAGGCAAGCAAAGAGTAACGGAATGGAAGGGAGGCAAGGCAAAGCAAGGCAAAGCAAGCAAGGCTATGGCAAGGTGAAACAAGGCCAAGGCACCACAACGCACGGCTAGGCAATGCACGGCCAGCCAAAGAAAAGGTAACGCAAGTCAAGGCACTGTGAGGCAAGGCAAGGCTAATGCACGACAGCGCAAGGCTAGGCAATGCACGGAAGGCAAGCAAAGAGTAACGGAAACCAAGGAAGGCAAGGGAAAGCAAGGCAAGGCAAGGGTAACGGAAGGAACGGCACGGCAAGGGAAAACAAGCCTAAGGCACGAAAACGCACGGCTACGCAATGCACGGCAAGGCAAGGAAAGGGTAACGCCAGGCAAGGCACGGTCAGGCAAGGCAAGGCTAATGCACGGCAAGGCAAGGAAAGGGTAACGCAAGGCATGGCACTGTCAGGCGAGGCAAGGCTAAGGCACGACAACGCAAGGCTAGGCAATGCACGGAAGGAAAGCAAAGAGTAACGGAAGGCAAGGAAAGCAAGGGAAAGCAAGGCAAGGCAAGGGTAACGGAAGGAACGGCACGAAAAGGGGAAACAAGGCTAAGGCACGACAACACAGGGCTAGGCAATGCAGGGCAAGGCAAGTAAAGGGTAACGCAAGGCAAGGCACGGTTTGGGGAGGCAAGGCAAATGCACGACAACGCAAGCTAGGCAATGCACGGAAGGCAAGCAAAGAGTAACGGAAGGCAAGGAATGCAAGACAAAGCAAGGCAACGCAAGCAAGGCTATGGCAAGGTGAAAAAAGGCTAAGGCACGACCACGCAAGGCTAGGCAATGCACGGAAGGGAAGCAAAGAGTAACGGAAGGCAAGGAAGGCAAGGCAAAGCAAGGCAACGCAAGCAAGGCTATGGCAAGGTGAAAAAAGGCTAAGACACGACAACGCAAGGCTAGGCAATGCACGGAAGGCAAGCAAAGAGTAACGGAAGGCAAGGAAGGCAAGGGAAAGCAAGGCAAAGCAAGCAAGGCTATGGCAAGGTGAAACAAGGCTAAGGCACCACAACGCACGGCTAGTCAATGCACGGACAGCCAAGGAAAAGGTAACGCAAGGCAAGGCACTCTGAGGCAAGGCAAGGCTAATGCACGACAGCGCAAGGCTAGGCAATGCACGGAAGGCAAGCAAAGAGTACCGGAAAGCAAGGAATGCAAAGGAAAGCAGGGGAAGGCAAGGGTAACGAAAGGAACGGCACGGTAAGGGGAAACAACGCTAAGGCACGACAACACAGGGCTAGGCAATGCAGGGCAAGGCAAGGAAAGGGTAACGCAAGGCAAGGCACGGTTTGGGGAGGCAAGGCTAATGCACGACAACGCAAGGCTAGGCAATGCACGGAAGGCAAGCAAAGAGTAACGGAAGGCAAGGAATGCAAGGCAAAGCAAGGCAAAGCAAGCAAGGCTATGGCAAGGTGAAACAAGGCTAAGGCACCACAACGCACGGCTAGCCAAAGCACGGCCAGCCAAGGAAACGGTAACGCAAGGCAAGGCACTCTGAGGCAAGGCAAGGCTAATGCACGACAGCGCAAGGCTAGGCAATGCACGGAAGGCAAGCAAAGAGTAACGGAAACCAAGGAAGGCAAGGGAAAGCAAGGCAAGGCAAGGGTAACGGAAGGAACGGCACGGCACGGGGAAACAAGGCTAAGGCACGGCAACGCACGGCTAGGCAATGCACGGCAAGGCAAGGAAAAGGTAACGCAAGGCAAAGCACCTTGAGGCAAGGCAAGGCTGATGCACGACAACGCACGGCTAGGCAATGCACGGCAAGGCAAGGAAAGGGTAACGCAAGGCAATGCACGGCAAGGCAAGGAAAGGCTGATGCACGACAACGCACGGCTAGGCAATGCACGGCAAGGCAAGGAAAGAGTAACGGAAGGAAAGGAAGGCAAGGCAAAGCAAGGCTAAGGCACGACAACGCAAGACTAGGCAATGCACGGAAGGCAAGCAAAGAGTAACGGAATGGAAGGAAGGCAAGGCAAAGCAAGGCAAAGCAAGCAAGGCTATGGCAAGGTGAAACAAGGCTAAGACACCACAACGCACGGCTAGGCAATGCACGGCCACCCAAGGAAAAGGTAACGCAAGGCAAGGCACGGTCAGGCAAGGCAAGGCTAATGCCCGACAAGGCATGGCTAGGCAGTGCACAGCAAGGCAAGGAAAGGGTAACGCAAGGCAAGGCACGGTTTGGGGAGGCAAGGCTAATGCACGACAACGCAAGGCTAGGCAATGCACGGAAGGCAAGCAAAGAGTAACGGAAGGCAAGGAAGGCAAGGGAAACCAAGGCAAGGCAAGGGTAACGGAAGGAACGGCTCGGCAAGGGGAAACAAGGCTAAGGCACGGCAACGCAGGGCTAGGCAATGCAGGGCAAGGCAAGGAAAGGGTAACGCAAGGCAAGGCACTGTCAGGCGAGGCAAAGCTAATGCACGACATCGCAAGGCTAGGCAGTGCACGGCTAGGGAAGGAAAGAGTAACGGAAGGAAAGGAAGGCAAGGCAAAGAATGGCAAGGCAAGTGTAACAGCAAGCACGGCACGGCAAGGGGAAACAAGGCTAAGGCACGACAACGCAAGGCTAGGCAATGCATGGAAGGCAAGCAAAGAGTAACGGAAGGCAAGGAATGGAAAGGAAAGCAGGGGAAGGCAAGGGTAACGAAAGGAACGGCACGGTAAGGGGAAACAAGGCTAAGGCACGACAACAGAGGGCTAGGCAATGCAGGGCAAGGCAAGGAAAGGGTAACGCAAGGCAAGGCACGGTCAGGCGAGGCAAGGCTAAGGCACGACAACGCAAGGCTAGGCAATGCACGAAAGGCAAGCAAAGAGTAACGGAAGGCAAGGAAGGCAAGGGAAAGCAGGGGAAGGCAAGGGTAACGGAAGGAACGGCACGGTAAGGGGAAACAAGGCTAAGGCACGGCAACGCAAGGCTAAGCAATGCACGGCAAGGCAAGGAAAGGGTAACGCAAGGCAAGGCACGGTAAGGCAAGGCGAGGCTAATGCACGACAACGCACGGCTAGGCAATTCACGGCAAGGCAAGGAAAGGGTAACGCAAGGCAAGGCACGGTGAGGCGAGGCAAGGCTAAGGCACGACAACGCAAGGCTATGCAATGCACGGAAGGCAAGCAAAGAGAAACGGAAGGCAAGGAATGCAAGGCAAAGCAAGGCAAAGCAAGTAAGTCTATGGCAAGGTGAAACAAGGCTAAGGCACGACAACGCACGGCTAGGAAATGCACGGCCAGCCAAGGAAAAGGTAACGCAAGGCAAGGCACTGTGAGGCGAGGCAAGGCTAATGCACGACAGCGCAAGGCTAGGCAATGCACGGAAGGCAAGCAAAGAGTAACGGAAGGCAAGGAAGGCAAGGGAAAGCAAGGCAAGGCAAGGGTAACGGAAGGAACGGCACGGCAAGGGGAAACAAGTCTAAGGCACGACAACGCACGGCTAGGCAATGCACGGCAAGGCAAGGAAAGGGTAACGCCAGGCAAGGCACGGTCAGGCAAGGCAAGGCTAATGCACGGCAAGGCAAGGAAAGGGTAACGCAAGGCAAGGCACGGTCAGGCGAGGCAAGGCTAAGGCACGACAACGCAAGGCTAGGCAATGCACGGAAGGCAAGCAAAGAGCAACGGAAGGCAAAGAAGGCAAGGGAAAGCAAGGGAAGGCAAGGGTAACGGAAGGAACGGCACGGTAAGGGGAAACAAGGCTAATGCACGACAACGCACGGCTAGGCAATGCACGGCAAGGCAAGGAAAGGGTAACGCAAGGCAAGGCACGGTCAGACGAGGCAAGGCTAATGCACGACAACGCAAGGCTAGGCAGTGCACGGCTAGGCAAGGAAAGGGTAACGGAAGGAAGGGAAGGCAAGGCAAAGCAAGGCAACGCAAGCAAGGCTATGGCAAGGTGAAAAAAGGCTAAGGCACGACAACGCAAGGCTAGGCAATGCACGGAAGGCAAGCAAAGAGTAACGGAAGGCAAGGCACGGTCAGGCGAGGCAAGGCTAAGGCACGACAACGCAAGGCTAGGCAATGCACGGAAGGCAAGGAAAGAGAAACGGAAGGCAAGGAAGGCAAGGCAAAGCAAGGCAACGCAAGCAAGGCTATGGCAATGTGAAACAAGGCTAAGGCACGACAACGCACGGCTAGGCAGTGCACGGCTAGCCAAGGAAAAGGTAACGCAAGGCAAGGCACGGTGAGGCAAGGCAAGGCTAATGCACGACAACGCAAGGCTAGGCAATGCACGGAAGGCAAGCAAAGAGTAACGGAAAACAAGGAAGGCAAGGGAAAGCAAGGCAAGGCAAGGGTAACGGAAGGAACGGCACGGCAAGGGGAAACAAGGCTAAGGCACGACAACGCACGGCTAGGCAATGCACGGCAAGGCAAGGAAAGGGTAACGCCAGGCAAGGCACGGTCAGGCAAGGCAAGGCTAATGCACGACAAGGCAAGGCTAGGCAGTGCACAGCAAGGCAAGGAAAGGGTAACGCAAGGCAAGGCACGGTCAGGCGAGGCAAGGCTAATGCACGACAACGCAAGGCTAGGCAATGCACGGAAGGCAAGCAAAGAGTAACGGAAGGCAAGGAAGGCAAGGGAAACCAAGGCAAGGCAAGGGTAACGGAAGGAACGGCTCGGCAAGGGGAAACAAGGCTAAGGCACGTCAACGCAGGGCTAGGCAATGCACGGCAAGGCAAGGAAAGGGTAACGCAAGGCAAGGCACGGTCAGGCGAGGCAAGGCTAATGCACGACAACGCAAGGCTAGGCAGTGCACGGCTAGGCAAGGAAAGAGTAACGGAAGGAAAGGAAGGCAAGGCAAAGAATGGCAAGGCAAGTGTAACAACAGGCACGGCACGGCAAGGGGAAACAAGGCTAAGGCACGACAACGCAAGGCTAGGCAATGCACGGAAGGCAAGCAAAGAGTAACGGAAGGCAAGGAATGCAAAGGAAAGCAGGGGAAGGCAAGGGTACCGAAAGGAACGGCACGGTAAGTGGAAACAAGGCTAAGGCACGACAACACAGGGCTAGGCAATGCAGGGCAAGGCAAGGAAATGGTAACGCAAGGCAAGGCACGGTTTGGGGAGGCAAGGCTAATGCACGACAACGCAAGGCTAGGCAATGAAAGGAAGGCAAGCAAAGAGTAACGGAAGGCAAGGAAGGCAAGGGAAAGCAAGGCAAGGCAAGGGTAACGGAAGGAACGGCACGGCAAGGGGAAACAAGGCTAAGGCACGAAAACGCACGGCTAGGCAATGCACGGCAAGGCAAGGAAAGGATAACGCAAGGCAAGGCACGGTGAGGCAAGGCAAGGCTGATGCACGAAAACGCACGGCTAGGCAATTCACGGCAAGGTAATGAAAGGGTAACGCAAGGCAAGGCATGGTCAGGCGAGGCAAGGCTAAGGCACGACAACGCAAGGCTAGGCAATTCACGAAAGGCAAGCAAAGAGTAACGGAAGGCAAGGAAGGCAAGGGAAAGCAGGGGAAGGCAAGGGTAACGGAAGGAACGGTACGGTAAGGGGAAACAAGGCTAAGGCACGACAACGCAGGGCTAGGCAATGCACGGCAAGGCAAGGAAAGGGTAACGCAAGGCAAGGCACGGTCAGGCGAGGCAAGGGTAATGCACGACAACGCAAGGCTACGCAGTGCACAGCTAGGCAAGGAAAGAGTAACGGAAGGAAAGGAAGGCAAGGCAAAGCAAGGCAAGGCAAGTGTAACAAAAGGCACGGCAAGGCAAGGGGAAACAAGGCTAAGGCACGGCAACGCAAGGCTAAGCAATGCAAAGCCAGGGAAGGAAAGGGTAACGCAAGGCAAGGCACGGTAAGGCAAGGCGAGGCTAATGCACGACAACGCACGGCTAGGCAATGCACGGCAAGGCAAGGAAAGGGTAACGCAGGGCAAGGCACGGTTAGGCGAGGCAAGGGTAAGGCACGACAACGCAAGGCTAGGCAATGCACGGAAGGCAAGCAAAGAGTAACGGAAGGCAAGGAATGCAAGGCAAACAAGGCAACGCAAGCAAGGCTATGGCAAGGTGAAAAAAGGCTAAGGCAGGACAACGCAAGGCTAGGCAATGCACGGAAGGCAAGCAAAGAGTAACGGAATGGAAGGAAGGCAAGGCAAAGCAAGGCAACTCAAGCAAGGCTATGGCAAGGTGAAACCAGGCTAAGGCACGACAACGCACGGCTAGGCAGTGCACGGCTAGGCAAAGAAATGGTAAAGCAAGGGAAGGCACGGTGAGGCAAGGCAAGGCTAATGTACGACAACGCACGGCTAGGCAATGCACGGAAGGCAAGCAAAGAGTAACGGAAGGCAAGGAAGGCAAGGGAAAGCAAGGCAAGGCAAGGGTAACGGAAGGAACGGCACGGCAAGGGGAAACAAGGCTAAGGCACGACAACGCACGGCTAGGCAAGGCACGGCAAGGCAAGGAAAGGGTAACGCAAGGCAAGGCACGGTGAGGCAAGGCAAGGCTAATGCACGACAAGGCAAGGAAAGGGTAACGCAAGGCAAGGCACGGTGAGGCAAGGCAAGGCTAATGCACGACAACGCACGGCTAGGCAATGCACGGCAAGGCAAGGAAAGGGTAACGCAAGGCAAGGCACGGTCAGGCGAGGCAAGGCTAAGGCACGACAACGCAAGGCTAGGCAATGCACGGAAGGCAAGAAAAGAGTAACGGAATGCAAGGAAGGCAAGGGAAAGCAAGGGAAGGCAAGGGTAACGGAAGGAAGACACGGCAAGGGGAAACAAGGCTAAGGCACGACAACGCACGGTTAGGCAATGCACGGCAAGGCAAGGAAAGGGTAAAGCAAGGCAAGGCACGGTCAGGCGAGGCAAGGCTACGGCACGACAACGCAAGGCTAGGTAATGCACGGAAGGCAAGAAAAGAGTAACGGAAGGAAAGGAAGGCAAGGCAAAGCAAGGCAAGGCAAGTGTAACAAAAGGCACGGCACGGCAAGGGGAAACAAGGCTAAGGCACGGCAACGCACGGCTAGGCAATGCACGGCAAGGCAAGGAAAGGGTAACGCAAGGGAAGGCACGGTAAGGCAAGGCGAGGCTAATGCACGACAACACACGGCTAGGCAATGCACGGAAGGCAAGCAAAGAGTAACGGAATGTAAGGAAGGCAAGGCAAAGCAGGGCAAAGCAAGCAAGTCCATGGCAAGGTGAAACAAGGCTAAGGCACCACAACGCACGGCTAGGCAATGCACGGCCAGGCAAGGAAAGGGTAACGCAAGGCAAGGCACGGTGAGGCAAGGCAAGGCTAAGGCACGACAACGCAAGGCTAGGCAATGCACGGAAGGCAAGCAAAGTGTAACGGAAGGCAAGGAAGGCAAGGGAAAGCAAGGCAAGGCAAGGGTAACGGAAGGAACGGCACGGCAAGGGGAAACAAGGCTAAGGCACGACAACGCACGGCTAGGCAATGCACGGCAAGGCAAGGAACGGGTAACGCCAGGCAAGGCACGGTCAGGCAAGGCAAGGCTAATGCCCGACAAGGCAAGGCTAGGCAGTGCACAGCAAGGCAAGGAAAGGGTAACGCAAGGCAATGTACGGTCAGGCGAGGCAAGGCTAATGCACGACAACGCAAGGCTAGGCAATGCACGGAAGACAAACAAAGAGTAACGGAAGGCAAGGAAGGCAAGGGAAACCAAGGCAAGGCAAGGGTAACGGAAGGAACGGCTCGGCAAGGGGAAACAAGGCTAAGGCACGGCAACGCAGGGCTAGGCAATGCACGGCAAGGCAAGGAAAGGGTAACGCAAGGCAAGGCACTGTCAGGCGAGGCAAAGCTAATGCACGACATCGCAAGGCTAGGCAGTGCACGGCTAGGGAAGGAAAGAGTAACGGAAGGAAAGGAAGGCAAGGCAAAGAATGGCAAGGCAAGTGTAACAACAAGCACGGCACGGCAAGGGGAAACAAGGCTAAGGCACGACAACGCAAGGCTAGGCAATGCACGGAAGGCAAGCAAAGAGTAACGGAAGGCAAGGAATGCAAAGGAAAGCAGGGGAAGGCAAGGGTAACGAAAGGAACGGCACGGTAAGGGGAAACAAGGCTAAGGCACGACAACAGAGGGCTAGGCAATGCAGGGCAAGGCAAGGAAAGGGTAACGCAAGGCAAGGCACGGTTTGGGGAGGCAAGGCTAATGCACGACAACGCAAGGCTAGGCAATGCACGGAAGGAAGCAAAGAGTAACGGAAGGCAAGGGAAAGCAAGGCAAGGCAAGTGTAACAAAAGGCACGGCAAGGCAAGGGGAAACAAGGCTAAGGCACGGCAACGCAAGGCTAAGCAATGCAAATCCAGGGAAGGAAAGGGTAACGCAAGGCAAGGCACGGTATGGCAAGGCGAGGCTAATGCACGACAACGCACGGCTAGGCAATGCACGGCAAGGCAAGGAAAGGGTAACGCAGGGCAAGGCACGGTTAGGCGAGGCAAGGGTAAGGCACGACAACGCAAGGCTAGGCAATGCACGGAAGGCAAGCAAAGAGTAACGGAAGGCAAGGAATGCAAGGCAAACAAGGCAACGCAAGCAAGGCTATGGCAAGGTGAAAAAAGGCTAAGGCAGGACAACGCAAGGCTAGGCAATGCACGGAAGGCAAGCAAAGAGTAACGGAATGGAAGGAAGGCAAGGCAAAGCAAGGCAAAGCAAGCAAGGCTATGGCAAGGTGAAACAAGGCTAAGGCACCACAACGCACGGCTAGGCAATGCACGGCCAGCCAAAGAAAAGGTAACGCAAGTCAAGGCACTGTGAGGCAAGGCAAGGCTAATGCACGACAGCGCAAGGCTAGGCAATGCACGGAAGGCAAGCAAAGAGTAACGGAAACGAAGGAAGGCAAGGGAAAGCAAGGCAAGGCCAGGGTAACGGAAGGAACGGCACGGCAAGGGGAAACAAGGCTAAGGCACGACAACGCACGGCTAGGCAATGCACGGCAAGGCAAGGAAAGGGTAACGCCAGTCAAGGCACGGTCAGGCAAGGCAAGGCTAATGCCCGACAAGGCAAGGCTAGGCAGTGCACAGCAAGGCAAGGAAAGGGTAACGCAAGGCAAGGCACGGTGAGGCGAGGCAAGGCTGATGCAAGACAACGCACGGCTAGGCAATGCACGGCAAGGCAAGGAAAGGGTAACGCAAGGCAAGGCACGGTCAGGCGAGGCAAGGCTAAGGCACGACAACGCAAGGCTAGGCAATGCACGAAAGGCAAGCAAAGAGTAACGGAAGGCAAGGAAGGCAAGGGAAAGCAGGGGAAGGCAAGGGTAACGGAAGGAACGGCACGGTAAGGGGAAACAAGGCTAAGGCACGACAACGCAGGGCTAGGCAATGCACGGCAAGGCAGGGAAAGGGTAACGCAAGGCAAGGCACGGTCAGGCGAGGCAAGGGTAATGCACGACAACGCAAGGCTACGCAGTGCACGGCTAGGCAAGGAAAGAGTAACGGAAGGAAAGGAAGGAAAGGCAAAGCAAGGCAAGGCAAGTGTAACAAAAGGCACGGCACGGGAAGGAGAAACAAGGCTAAGGCACGGCAACGCAAAGCTAAGCAATGCACGGCCAGGCAAGGAAAGGGTAACGCAAGGCAAGGCACGGTAAGGCAAGGCGAGGCTAATGCACGACAACACACGGCTAGGCAATGCACGGAAGGCAAGCAAAGAGTAACGGAATGTAAGGAAGGCAAGGCAAAGCAGGGCAAAGCAAGCAAGGCCATGGCAAGGTGAAACAAGGCTAAGGCACCACAACGCACGGCTAGGCAATGCACGGCCAGCCAAGGAAAAGGTAACGGAAGGCAAGGCACTGTGAGGCAAGGCAAGGCTAATGCACGACAGCGGAAGGCTAGGCAATGCACGGAAGGCAAGCAAAGAGTAACGGAAGGCAAGGAAGGCAAGGGAAAGCAAGGCAAGGCAAGGGTAACGGAAGGAACGGCCCGGCAAGGGGAAACAAGGCTAAGGCACGACAACGCACGGCTAGGCAATGCACGGCAAGGCAAGGAACGGGTAACGCCAGGCAAGGCACGGTCAGGCAAGGCAAGGCTAATGCCCGACAAGGCAAGGCTAGGCAGTGCACAGCAAGGCAAGGAAAGGGTAACGCAAGGCAATGTACGGTCAGGCGAGGCAAGGCTAATGCACGACAACGCAAGGCTAGGCAATGCACGGAAGACAAACAAAGAGTAACGGAAGGCAAGGAAGGCAAGGGAAACCAAGGCAAGGCAAGGGTAACGGAAGGAACGGCTCGGCAAGGGGAAACAAGGCTAAGGCACGGCAACGCAGGGCTAGGCAATGCACGGCAAGGCAAGGAAAGGGTAACGCAAGGCAAGGCACTGTCAGGCGAGGCAAAACTAATGCACGACATCGCAAGGCTAGGCAGTGCACGGCTAGGGAAGGAAAGAGTAACGAAAGGAAAGGAAGGCAAGGCAAAGAATGGCAAGGCAAGTGTAACAACAAGCACGGCACGGCAAGGGGAAACAAGGCTAAGGCACGACAACGCAAGGCTAGGCAATGCACGGAAGGCAAGCAAAGAGTAACGGAAGGCAAGGAATGCAAAGGAAAGCAGGGGAAGGCAAGGGTAACGAAAGGAACGGCACGGTAAGGGGAAACAAGGCTAAGGCACGACAACAGAGGGCTAGGCAATGCAGGGCAAGGCAAGGAAAGGGTAACGCAAGGCAAGGCACGGTTTGGGGAGGCAAGGCTAATGCACGACAACGCAAGGCTAGGCAATGCACGGAAGGCAAGCAAAGAGTAACGGAAGGCAAGGGGAAACAAGGCAAGGCAAGGGTAACGGAAGGAACGGCACGGCAAGGGGAAACAAGGCTAAGGCACGGCAACGCACGGCTAGGCAATGCACGGCAAGGCAAGGAAAGGGTAACGCAAGGCAATGCACGGTGAGGCAAGGCAAGGCTGATGCACGACAACGCACGGCTAGGCAATGCACGTCAAGGCAAAGAAAGGGTAACGGAAGGCAAGGCACGGTCAGGCGAGGCAAGGCTAAGGCACGACAACGCAAGGCTAGGCAATTCACGAAAGGCAAGCAAAGGGTAACGGAAGGCAAGGAAGGCAAGGGAAAGCAGGGGAAGGCAAGGGTAACGGAAGGAACGGCACGGTAAAGGGAAACAAGGCTAAGGCACGACAACGCAGGGCTAGGCAATGCACGGCAAGGCAAGGAAAGGGTAACGCAAGGCAAGGCACGGTCAGGCGAGGCAAGGGTAATGCACGACAACGCAAGGCTACGCAGTGCACGGCTAGGCAAGGAAAGAGTAACGGAAGGAAAGGAAGGCAAGGCAAAGCAACGCAAGGCAAGTGTAACAAAAGGCACGGCAAGGCAAGGGGAAACAAGGCTAAGGCACGGCAACGCAAGGTTAAGCATTGCAAAGCCAATGAAGGAAAGGGTAACGCAAGGCAAGGCACGGTAAGGCAAGGCGAGGCTAATGCACGACAACGCACGGCTAGGCAATGCACGGCAAGGCAAGGAAAGGGTAACGCAAGGCAAGGCACGGTTAGGCGAGGCAAGGGTAAGGCACGACAACGCAAGGCTAGGCAATGCACGGAAGGCAAGCAAAGAGTAACGGAAGGCAAGGAATGCAAGGCAAACAAGGCAACGCAAGCAAGGCTATGGCAAGGTGAAGAAAGGCTAAGGCAGGACAACGCAAGGCTAGGCAATGCACGGAAGGCAAGCAAAGAGTAACGGAATGGAAGGGAGGCAAGGCAAAGCAAGGCAAAGCAAGCAAGGCTATGGCAAGGTGAAACAAGGCCAAGGCACCACAACGCACGGCTAGGCAATGCACGGCCAGCCAAAGAAAAGGTAACGCAAGTCAAGGCACTGTGAGGCAAGGTAAGGCTAATGCACGACAGCGCAAGGCTAGGCAATGCACGGAAGGCAAGCAAAGAGTAACGGAAACCAAGGAAGGCAAGGGAAAGCAAGGCAAGGCAAGGGTAACGGAAGGAACGGCACGGCAAGGGAAAACAAGCCTAAGGCACGAAAACGCACGGCTACGCAATGCACGGCAAGGCAAGGAAAGGGTAACGCCAGGCAAGGCACGGTCAGGCAAGGCAAGGCTAATGCACGGCAAGGCAAGGAAAGGGTAACGCAAGGCATGGCACTGTCAGGCGAGGCAAGGCTAAGGCACGACAACGCAAGGCTAGGCAATGCACGGAAGGAAAGCAAAGAGTAACGGAAGGCAAGGAAAGCAAGGGAAAGCAAGGCAAGGCAAGGGTAACGGAAGGAACGGCACGAAAAGGGGAAACAAGGCTAAGGCACGACAACACAGGGCTAGGCAATGCAGGGCAAGGCAAGTAAAGGGTAACGCAAGGCAAGGCACGGTTTGAGGAGGCAAGGCAAATGCACGACAACGCAAGCTAGGCAATGCACGGAAGGCAAGCAAAGAGTAACGGAAGGCAAGGAATGCAAGACAAAGCAAGGCAACGCAAGCAAGGCTATGGCAAGGTGAAAAAAGGCTAAGGCACGACCACGCAAGGCTAGGCAATGCACGGAAGGGAAGCAAAGAGTAACGGAAGGCAAGGAAGGCAAGGCAAAGCAAGGCAACGCAAGCAAGGCTATGGCAAGGTGAAAAAAGGCTAAGACACGACAACGCAAGGCTAGGCAATGCACGGAAGGCAAGCAAAGAGTAACGGAAGGCAAGGAAGGCAAGGGAAAGCAAGGCAAAGCAAGCAAGGCTATGGCAAGGTGAAACAAGGCTAAGGCACCACAACGCACGGCTAGGCAATGCACGGACAGCCAAGGAAAAGGTAACGCAAGGCAAGGCACTCTGAGGCAAGGCAAGGCTAATGCACGACAGCGCAAGGCTAGGCAATGCACGGAAGGCAAGCAAAGAGTACCGGAAGGCAAGGAATGCAAAGGAAAGCAGGGGAAGGCAAGGGTAACGAAAGGAACGGCACGGTAAGGGGAAACAACGCTAAGGCACGACAACACAGGGCTAGGCAATGCAGGGAAAGGCAAGGAAAGGGTAACGCAAGGCAAGGCACGGTTTGGGGAGGCAAGGCTAATGCACGACAACGCAAGGCTAGGCAATGCACGGAAGGCAAGCAAAGAGTAACGGAAGGCAAGGAATGCAAGGCAAAGCAAGGCAAAGCAAGCAAGGCTATGGCAAGGTGAAACAAGGCTAAGGCACCACAACGCACGCCTAGCCAATGCACGGCCAGCCAAGGAAACGGTAACGCAAGGCAAGGCACTCTGAGGCAAGGCAAGTCTAATGCACGACAGCGCAAGGCTAGGCAATGCACGGAAGGCAAGCAAATAGTAACGGAAACCAAGGAAGGCAAGGGAAAGCAAGGCAAGGCAAGGGTAACGGAAGGAACGGCACGGCACGGGGAAACAAGGCTAAGGCACGGCAACGCACGGCTAGGCAATGCACGGCAAGGCAAGGAAAAGGTAACGCAAGGCAAAGCACCTTGAGGCAAGGCAAGGCTGATGCACGACAACGCACGGCTAGGCAATGCACGGCAAGGCAAGGAAAGGATAACGCAAGGCAAG